>NC_140951.1:107451802-107579302 GCF_014529385.1 Adiantum capillus-veneris
TTATGTCTTCTACATGTAAATCCATTGGTTCCACTCCACAAAGATACACCATTGGCAATGAGCATACCCGTGCTATTACACATGTGTAAAAGTAACTTTCCATAGTGATCCGGCTCTTTCTCATCCATTGAAGTACGATCATACAAGTGAACTTCCTCCAACTCCCTTGAAATGTATGGCATATCAAATTGTTGAGTATCATGTTGCAATGTTTTTGTGCGAGCATTCATATCCCCAAATACAATAACATCACCTTCACCTTTGAAATAAGCAATGTCCTCTTCCAAATCAGAAAATGGTTGATCTCTATCCATGCAAGCATAAAAGGGAGAATCATGATGAGGAATGTAGCAACCGGCTACAAAAATGGGTGCTCTTTTTGGTGTCATAATTTTCAGCCATACATAACGTTTGTACTTGTCATCTTTCACAATTGATACAAAATCTTCCAATCCTTTCTAAACCATACATGCTAACCCTCCTTGTCCTCTTCGTTGCTTGAGATTCTTTGACCACATCAATGAATGTAGATTGTAATCCTCCAAGTCGTTAATCCTTTGTGTATCATGCTCCCAAGTTTCAACAAGAAGTACAACATCGGCTTTGCTTGTTAGTTCATCAATGCCAACCCCCGCATTCCATGGGTATCCATTATAATTCCAAAAGCATATTTTCAATTGTAACTCGGTCTCATAGGTCACGCATCCCTATTTGCTTGAAAGACTTGCCTCCTCCTTGGGCACATTTTCTTCATGAGAGATCTCCTTGTTTTTATTATTCTTTTCCTCATATGCCTTGCGACGCATATTTTGTTGCTTAATAGTGCGATCTTCACATATAAAACATTTTGTATCCCTCAAATAGATCCAACTATTATCAAGGATAATCTTTCGCTTGGTCTCATCCGGCATGGTGCATACAATTGGCCATTCTCCCGAGCGAGGAGCTCCTTGCTTCCCCACTCTATGTGCTCCATAGAGTGACCATAACTCCGGACATGCCAAAGTGGGTTTTGAAGAAATCTTCAATAACAATGGCAAGAGAAGGAGGTGTCTCTAACTTCTCTTCGGGAATTCCACGAATAACAATGTTCTTGGAACGTCGCTCCCGTTCCTTCAACTCCTCCACATCCACATTCTCAACATTCTTTGTTTGAACCATAGTTTGCATGAGTGAGGAATTAGAAACCACATTGCTACCGCATACATCAGCCCAAGACTTGTTTGTGCATACATTTTTCATGTCGTATACATCCCGGCTCATAGTGTCAAATTTCTCCTCTTTCAATACATGGACATGCTCTACTTTGCTCATCCGCTCCTTCAAAGCATTCAAGTCCACAAGAGAGCGTTTACATTCCTTGACTTCCTCTTCAAGTTGCATCAAACGTGTTGTTTGCATCTCAAGTGTCCTCTTGAGATTCTCATTCTCAACCACAAGTACCCTTAGTGTGCCATTCTCCATTGCAAGTGCTCGTAAGTCTTCGCCTTGTTTGTTTACGGTCTCTTGCAATGATACCAAGTACGCCATGATCATGGTTTCCGATGTCGTTGGTTGGGTGGTTGTGTTGCTATCTCCACACTTAGGAGATTTTGGATCATTTTCCACAATGGTTGTGGACCTTGTTGAAGAAGAAGAACCCTTGCTAGTGCCGGAAGACATTGTATGTAAAATAGGAGATGAGAATCAATTTTGTTGAACCTGTTCACTTCGGAAATGCTGCTACAGAAATGCCTTCCATAACTCTGAAAATTTCTGTCTTTACATCAATGCGTAGAGGACTTTGTGCTCTTCGATTGAGGCTATAGATCACCCAAATCGGAGTTCGGATGAAGAAATTATGATCAAAAGAGTGGACTGCTGTCTACTAGGTCAAAAAACGGCTGCACTGAGAGAGAGAGAGAGAGAGAGAGAGAGAGAGAGAGAGAGAGAGAGAGAGAGAGAGAGAGAGAGAGAGAGAGTCATAACTATACTATAGGCGCGCGGAGAGAGCTGCAGCCAGTGTTTGGTTGGCTCTGCGCGCCGTTAGTAACGGGGACAGAGAGGGGAGGGAGAGAGAGAGTGTGTATGTCTCTGTGTGTGTGTGTGTGTCTCTGTCTATGGAAGTATGTGTTGAGGTGTGTGTGTGTTGAACAAGAGTATGGGTTTTTCTTTGTTTACACACACACACACACACACACACACAATTTGTACCAACTGTTGGAAATACAGAGAGAAAGAGTGAGAGATCACCTTTTGTTGGTGGGGTTTGCAGAAACTCCAAGGGAGGTATCTCCTCCATTGCTTTTTGTCTGTCAAACTGACTCTGTCTCTCTCCCTCTCTCTCTCTGAGAGTAAGGAGTCTCTCTCTCAATCTCTCTCTCTCTCTCTCTCTCTCCTTCTCTCTTTCTATGGTTCTCTCTCTCTCTGTCTGTCTCTCTATCACTCTCTCTCTCTCTATCACTCTCTGACAGTAATGAGGCTCTCGCTCTCTCTCTCTCTCTCTCTCTCTCTCTCTCTCTCTCTCTCTTTCTATTGTTCTCTCTCTTTCTCTCTCTCAAAATCACACTTATAACGGATACACACGACGGCGCCCCACGTGTTACTATAAAATAGAGTATGATTGCATGTTGTCGCACGTACGGTCATTATTGAGACCGTATACTTTTGTACGTCATATATAGAGGTCATGAGAGAGAAAAAACACACCTCGTGAAAGAGAGTGAGTGAAAGAGAGAGAGAGAGAGAGAGAGAGAGAGAGAGAGAGAGAGAGAGAGAGAGAGAGAGAGAGAGAGAGAGCCGTCGTCTGCGTCTCCGACAGCAAGCCGACCCATCTTAGACATAACGAAGGTCTGCGTCCTCAGGAGGTTTGGCCCTCTCTCTCTCTCCCTCTGCTTCTGAAATTTCCCTCTGCATTTGCCTCTATCTCTCTCTCTCTCTCTCTCTGTTTCTGTCACAGTATATTGCATATCTAGCTCTGTCTTAACAAACAACACACACATACAGTCACAAACACAACACACACACACACACACACTCACAAACACACAGACACACAAATAAAACATACAGACACACACATACACACACACACACACAAACAGACAAATATAACATACATACAAACACACAGAGACACAAATATAACATACACACCAAAGACACACACACTCACAAACCCAGAGACACACAAATCTAACATACACACACATACACACACAGATACAGACAAATATAACATACACACAAACACACAGAGACACAAATATAACATACACACACACACAGACACACACACATACAGAGACACACACACACACTCACAAACACACACACACACAAATATAACTTACACACACACAAATACAGACACACACACACACACAGAGCCTCTCTCTCTCTCTCTCTCTCTCTCTCTCTCTCTCTCTACTAAAGGCGCGCGTAGAGAGGCATAACCAGTGTGCATGTCTCTATGCGTGTCGTTAGTACTGTGCATCGACCAGTGTATGTGTGAGTGTTATAGAGAGAGGATGTAAGGCGGGGGAAAGAGAGAGAGAGAGAGAGAGAGAGAGAGAGAGAGAGAGAGAGAGAGAGAGAGAGAGAGAGACTGAGTCTTTCTTTTACCTTATACTAACGGTGCGCGGAGGTGTTTTTTGAGGTCAAAACATGCTCCACGCGCGCCTTTAGTAATGGGAGTCTCTCACTCTCTCTCTATTTAAATATGCTAAGCTATAGAAAGGAGAGAGAGAGAGAGAGAGAGAGAGAGAGAGAGAGAGAGAGAGAGAGAGACTCCTCTTTTTGTATAGAGTGAAATGGCTAGAACAAAATCCACTACAAGGAAGGCAGGCAAGGGACCAGGATTAACAGCTAAGGCAAGTAGCAGATCTGCAACCCCAAAGAAAAGACCTAGAAAACCCAATAAAATTCTGAAAGGTCCAAGGGTGAAGAAGTTACAAACCTGCATGGGACTTTTCAGAGAAATCAGAAAGGCACAGAAATGTGTAGATTTATGCATACCAAAGCTGCCCTTTCAGAGGATGGTGAGGTCCATATGTGAAGAAGCTACCTGGGGCACCAAAAGGTGGAAGGTGGTGGCATTAATGGCTCTACAAGAAGCAGCAGAGGACTTCCTACTGGAGTACTTCAGTGACATCACCATTGTTGCAGCCCATGCCCACAGGGTTACTATAATGGACAAAGATAGTGAGACACTGAAAAGAATAAGGTGGAGGTATGACAAACTACTGGTCCCCAATGTCTGCAAGGATAAGAAAATGAGGGAAATTTTGTTATACCCCCCTGACCTAGTGCCACAACTCACAGTTGTAGATGTCACACATGATGTGAATACAAGGGCAAGGGCAGAGACTATTGCTCGCCAAACAGAGGACATGAGGGAAGCAGAGCTTAAGGAGAAATCAAAAGTAGCAGTGGAGTCCCAGAGGCAAACAGAATGCAATGTGACCCTGTCCATAGAGGCAAGCAATCAAGAAACTCTACTTTCAATGAAGGATGGTTTGCTTGCAGAGATACCATTTGTAGATGGAGCCAGAAAGCTAGCTCTGGAAAAAGTGGACATTAATTTATTGCAAAATCCAGATGCTCAGATTTCAGACATAATTATCTATGCTTGCCTTAAGTTAGCGTTACTATCTTGCTAGCTTTGAAAACTCAGATAATAGGTTTGCTAGCTCAGGTAAACGCTCTGCAGCCTGATCAAAAGTCAACTCCCACTGCACACCCACAAAGAGGTGTTTCTTCTTGATCCACAAATGTCAGTGATTATTAGACAAAAGAACAGTCCATCTGGAACCTTTGAGAGTTGGTTTCTCCACTGTGCTATGATGGAAGTTACTGTCATCATCTTTCCATATGAGAACAACCATCACTGGAGTCTCATATGCCCTGATGTTGACCAACCAGCAGTGTGGGTGTTCAATTCAATAAAAGGAACCTACCCTGAAATTAGGCTGTAAGTGTTTTGTATCAAAAAGTGTTTCTTATAGATATCCATGTAAATTTGAAGCCTCATGCTAACATCTTGACGCTGCTTTGTGCAGTTGTATAAAGAGGTTGTTGCTTGCCTATGGCAAGCTATGTGGAAGGTATGAACTATACAAGGCCCCAATCAAAGATGTACCTATCCCAAATCAAACAGATGAAAATTCTTGTGGTTGGAGATGTCTTCTCCATGCAGAATATGTCCTGCAAAGCTACTTTGCATTAAAACCTTTCATGACTAAGGTAACCATTTGGCAATGCATTCAATCAGTTTTGGTTTAGTTTATAAAAGAATTCTCACCATGTGGTCTTTCAATTTTGCAGAGTGCTTTAAAAAACTACACATATGATTATTTGCAAAGATACCGGGTAAGTTTAATACAACACCTGCTTACTATGTCTAGCCCCAGAGAGCTTGAAGATAGCGGCTTGGATGACCGCACTATTGATATGACAATACATGACGTGCCACCACGACAAACCCCTGCATCCGATACAGTGGAATCACAACGGGCCGAGGGGGTCATATCAGCAGAAGATGAAAGAGCCGAGGATGAGGAAAGGTCAAATGAGCATATGGAAGGTGCTAGTGTACAACCAGAGGAGACAATGAAAGAGCCAAGTCAGCCGATGGAGGAGCCAAAAGAGCCTATGGATGAAACCCAAGATGAGGAAAGCAGGCCTATAGATGAGCAAAAGGATATGGATGAGGAAAGCAGGCCTAGGGATGAGCAAACTGATATGGATCAGGCAAGGGATGTATGAGGCAAGCCGGTCAACCGAGGGAGAGGAAAAGACCTTGGAGGAAACCTTGAATGAGGCAGAAAGAGCCATGGGGGAGACCCTTGATGAAGATGTGAATGATGACTATGAAGATGTGAATGATGAAGCTAAAGCAGAGGAGAGCAACAACGACATCAACACTACAGAGACCCAGTATGGACCCTTGCTACCTATAGATACGGTTGTTCCGGTAATATCTATTCAAGTATGGCAAAATATGTTCAGCTTCTAACTACTTATATGTACTTGTCAACTTTTACAGAGGTTGATTATCTTGGACGTCAATGGATTGCTGTTGATGCGCGTGCCTCTCGGTGACACAGAACCCTTCGAGGATTTGCAAACGTTTCGGATGGGAACTTGTCGAGTCGTGGTTCGTCCAGGAACCAAGGAATTTATTCAGTTTCTTCTTCCGCTCTTCAGAGTTGCCATATGGTCTTCAATGCAAAAGCAAAACTTGTCGCCACTAGTTACAATAGTTTGCAGTGTATGCGGCGCTCACACGTCAGATTTTGCCTTTTTGTATGATCAAAGAAAATGCGTTACCGTTGAGGGCCACTACCACCCTAAAAAACCACACTTACCTCTTTTGTACAAACCGTTTAGCCAAATCGGTGTACCCTTTGATGCAACTAATACACTACTGATTGATGATACTCCTGAAAAGGGAGAACTAAATCCACCGGGAACAACTATCTCACCACCTTCTTTCGAGGGGCATTCCTTCGATTTTTTCCTTGAAGACATTCTGATTCCATACTTACAGAAATTGTATCTCAGTCCATTGTTCACGGACGAGTTTGTACTTTCTAATGAATTAAGATGACTCTTCTATCATGTCTTTGTCTTGTCTAACATTGAGAGAGAGAGAGAGAGAGAGAGAGAGAGATTTGACATGGTAAAGAAATGTATTTCAAGCACACTTTTTCACAGGGCACAATTGCCAAATGAGCTCAATAAACTTCATGTATTGAAAGTCATTTGTATACACTTGGGTTCATAAGAATATCTGTTACATTGACACTACTTCAACCCGACCATCCAACTCTTTGCACAAAATATCTTTTTCCCTTCGCCGCATCACCTTACGGCTAGCTAGGAAAAAGGAAAAATCTGATAGGTCCCTGTCCATTGACTCTTCAATTATGTCATGCCGCAAATGCTAAAGACTGCATAGCTCCCTTATTGTAACCGCCAACAGTAGGCCATGCTCTTTATCAATCACTTCCACATCCACAGCAGGATTATCTTCCAAACCTGGTCCATAGGAATGTACTTACCATTGAGCATTTGTGATCGCATATACCAAAACGAGAGTAACAGTGATTGGCTTGCAATCATGTACTTGACAACTAGAGTATCAAGCGCGACCTCGCACCGTAAACCAATCTCTTCCTTTACATACCATCCTCTGTCAAGAAGTTTGTCATAGGATGACTGCTGAAATGACTTGCACATGAACATAGTTTTCGTAACACGGATGTTGTAGCTATGAAACAACTCTATGAAGAGTGCAACAGGACAAAAGTTTGCAATTCTAACCAGTTTGGTGGGAATAGAGCTACGTAGAGATCTCTGTATATCCTTGTAGAGCTTACTTCGCATTGCCTCCACCATTGTTTCCTCGGGAACTGGCCAGTCCACAGTGTTCCAATCGGTTGGTAGAGGCACTTTCATCAACATGCCATTCTTATTCCCTGAGCTGAGTTGGTAGAAGTGGTCATAAAAAAATATTCCTTCATCAGCCAGGCTTTTGCTGCTCCTCCCTAAATACTGTAGAGAACCAATGTGGGCATGAACAACATGGAAGAGGCCTATTATGCACTCCACAGGCTCCCATTGCTTATAAGAAGAGGGATAAACATCTGCAATATATATAAGAAGAGTTAAACTAAGAGTATCAATAAGTAAAAATGACAAATCTAATGTAATTGAGCTGTGAAGAATGGAGACATTGCTCATAAGAAGCGGGAGAAACATTGCAAAATATATAAGATAAGTTATAATGAGAGTATCAGTAAGTTCACATGTCAAGAGTACTTACAATTGCAACGTGGTTGATGTATATCTGATACATTTCCACCGTTTGCTATCACCTCTGGATGGGTAAACACATGCTGAACAAGAACTTCCTTTACAAATCTTTTTCCGATTTCAACTTTGAAATCCAACACTCTGGCCTTCCATGCTGAGTGGTAAACGTTGATACCACTAGACCTCGTGGGTCTTCTTGGTTGCATGAGGACCCATGAACCTTTGTTTATCCTTTGTCCAACCCATTGGTTCTCTGCACTTATTGAAGTTGATATTGTAATTGAGGATATGCTACTACTTGGCCTTCTAGGCAAAGTGCAGCTATTGGTTGTTGGTGTGAGAGACAGTAAACACGTGGAGCTTCTTGGGCGAGAAGACGTGGAAGCCATAGCTCTCAGAGAAAAGCTTTAGTGGAGGGAGATTCACTTTGAAAGCATTCTAATGGAGGGAAATTGTTTTAGAATTCCAATATCTTGTGCGGGCTTAATGGTCACCCTCCAGTACGTTAATGACCCCATAAGAGAATATCAGAAGTGGGACCACATGCAAGCACCTAAAAGCTCGGTAAAAGGAAGGAAATTACGATGCTACAATCCTAGATTCGTGAAAGTTTTATGCTATTTTCCTATTTTTTGAGTCTTTCCACGTACTTTCCTACGTAACGTAGCCTTCGTGCTCATTGGACGCGCTCTCTTTTTCTCTCTCTTCATATGGCCCTCCAAATGACCTCTGAAATTTCCTAATGTCTATATAATAATCCCTTTCTCATCTTTCAATGGGTTTTCTTGACAATCTAGCCCTTGTTGGATTGATTAAAGGAGTGTAGCCTCCTTGTAAAACTTAGCTTTCATCCACATGCCATGGTGTAGTAACACATACCAATATCTTGTGCCACTTGTTTCCCATTGCCAACATGTATTAGTATTAATTTGTTTTAAACACTAGTTTAGTAATGTCTATGGTGACATAATTGCACTTTTATACACGTGTCTTTATGGCTTCCAAAGGGCTTCCAAATGACCTTTTGAACTTTAACTATGATATTGACATGTTGGTGTCCTTATTGTGTATATACCATTCTCAATATTTCTTCTCAACCTCATTAAATTCCTCATCCCTTGCTACCCTAGAAAATTCCTTCCACGCAATGAGAAGGATCAATTGGGATGCCTGGGATATGTGTGTGATGGATAATCTTACACTTACTCAGTACATCACCAGCTATAGAGAAATCATTTTGAAATTGGAAGGTATTGATCAGATTCAGAAGGTGTGGGGCTTTATCCATAGGCTTTTCAAAGTACCAAGCTAAGTTTAGAAAACATCACCCTAAAATATTTTCTAAATCTATTCAGCATGCACAGATTTAGCATAATACTTTGCATAAAATGAAAGCAAAAAATAAGATGCTTACGCATGCATTGGCACAATCACCTGCATTGAATAAAAAAACAAAATCATTTACGCCTACAGGAGAATCCTCCAAGAAAGCAAAAATGCCTTGAGGACTACTCTCAAACAAAGAGCTTGAGAGAGCTAAGAAAGAAAATATTTGTTATAATTATCTTGTCAAACATGAGAAGAAGCATGTCCATAGGCAAGATGGCAAAGATAAGGAGACTTGAATATGGTGCAATTATTGCCATTACTATCTTCAATGTTCTCAAACGGAGGTTTCTCACATGGAGTATCTCCATGAGTGTTTCTTGATGACTGTTACATGGGAACCTTTCTTTGGACCACATGATCTGGTGCACATGCATGGCACTGATCATTCAGGATACATGAGTATGTATACTTATTAATGATGGTGTTACGTATAAGTACAAGCTGGTTAAAAAGCTTAACATTCAACAGCCTCTTAGTTCACACCATAATGGACAATGTGTCTATTAATCAAGAAAATTCCTCAGCAATGAACTCTTATTCTCTCTCTATGGCTTCTCAAGAACATTTAAGACACATTTTTCTAAGCACGCTACACATCAACCCCATCAATTTTTACAAAAATAGCATGATGTTATCCCTCAAGATTCGTTAGGAAAGGGGAATGTAGGAGGGACTCTTTATTTGCCATGGGATTAAAAATAAGATTAAGAAATGAGCAAATGGGGGACTACCATGTGGACTGAAATGGTGGGTGTGGTAGGTCCTAAGAGTGTGTGGTCAAACTCATAGGCCTAGAGATGGAGGGATCTTTTCTTTGTTAAAAAATGAGAAAATTTTAAAAATGAACCTTTTTCATAAAGTTGGGGTAAATCATAATCTTTCTCTCTCTAGAGGTTGTTGACTCCTCCGCCCTCCCCCCTAAAGGGGTCTTTCAATAAATGTGTTGACATTCTCTCTCTCCTCTTTACTCTCTCCAAGGCTGCTCCAACTATGAGATCTACATCTCCTTCTTCAAGCCTCTCTCTCCTCTTTACTGTCTCCAAGGATGCTACCTATATCCTCTCTCTGCTCCAGCTGTGAGATATGCATCTCCTTCTTCCAGCCTCTCTCTTCTCTTTACTCTCTACAAGGCTGCTACCTCTATCCTCTCTCCTCTCTAGCTATGAAACCTGCATCGGGCCTTCTTCAAGTCCACTTTTCCCTCCAAATACCTCTTGCAACAGAGGTTTGAAACCTCCCTTCTCCATAGATCACTCAACCTCACCTTCACATGTCTATGTGAAGTTGTAGATCTAAAGCAGTGGTTGCTTCTAGAGAATCTTCTCAACACCTTCCTTGGTCCTTCGTCGTCATCTACATCCGCAACGGTCTCCCCTCACGCATCAAAATTTGTTTTGAAGATTAGGCACATGAGCATTGTTTGGTAAGATCATTAGGCTTCTTTCACCGTATATGTTGGTAAGAACAATGAGCTTCCTTCCTATTTCCAATGTTCTCATAATTTTGTGCACCATATTGGTTTTTGTTTCCATCTTCCACATTGTAGAGATTTGTAGTGGTTCCATTTTCTGTCTTTGTATACATCTTAGTGTGCTGGTTATGTTGCACTACGAATAACCGTGTATATGAACAAATCTTGATTTTTTTTGCAGGGTGTGCTACATTTCTTTCATGGCTTATTTAGGTTCTGATCAACCCACGAGCGTGATTGAGTCAATAAGCTGAAACAATGTGCAAGATGATAGTGCGGCTTGCTGTCGTCTACAAATGATTTATGCAGGCCTTCACAATACACAACCAAGCTCACGAGGTATACTAAAGGTTTCAAGGAGACATATGGTTTCTCAAGCACACCATTGCAAGGGGAGAATCATGGATTTCAAGAAGAAAACTCAAGATGGAAAGTGGCTAGAAAGGTACAACATGTGTATATAGCTTCTCAAATGAAGCTTGACACATCCTTCTCTCAACCTAGGTTTTCTGCAAATTGTACAGTGTCCTACTTTTGCTTACATGTTTTGTATTGTCCCATTTATGCTTTTACCTCTTAGGTTGCTTCAAACGTGTGTATGATTTGGTGAGTTTTCTTTCATATATTTTTCTATCTAACTTGAGTCGGCGGAGTCTTTTACAGGCAACTTTTAAGCTATACATGTGAACCTTGGTAAGTTGTTATTGCAAAAGTGTTTGCCTTGAGAGCTTGTCTCATAAAAGATATTCTTGAGATCTTGCCTTGAGAGCTTGTCTCATAGAAGATATTCTTCTATATCCATTCTTATGTCAAAATGGGTGTGGCAATATGTCTTCCATTAACTCAACACACTTGGATAGTTTGCAATGGCCTAGACCAAACATTGCATTGGGACCATCAACTAGAAGAAGGATGGAGGTGTATCTGCACGCTGCAATGAAGTGTACCTATGGGTCTCACAAAGCTACCCTATTCCTCTACACATGATTCTTTATATTCCTTTTATGTGAATAGCATAGTTGTATGGCCTAGAGAAGAGAAGGGTTTGTAAGGGCATCTCATTCCCGCGATGGATCATTGTACCAACTCAACCACAGAGCCCTATCTTAATAAAATTTTTATTTCACATCCCATCTCTGTGCATGAATGTGGATTGTAAAGTTTGACTTAAGCTCATTAGTTTTCAATTCAATTTACTTGATGCTTTTGTTAGTTCATTAATTTTTGAGTTGTGAATGTGTCAACTTTGAAAGTCATCTGCAAAGTTTCAAATTTCATTTCTCCTTCTTATAGAACTCTAGCTCTCGTACTTTCTATGCTAGTTTCTCCCATCTGCCTCCATGGAAACACCCCATGAGGCACTCATCACATTTTTGGCAAAGGTGGGCCTTTACTGATCACACCGATGCACTAGTTCCCGTGTTTGAGGACACAATTGACATGGAGGCAACATCAGCCATTCACGTTGATGTGTTCAAAGAGTTTGTAGAGTACATGGAGGCACAAATGTTCGGATATGAAATTTGTTTTAAGCGACTCGCACCGTGTGGTTGTTGATTGTTTTGCTGAAGCATATGTACAAATCCGACAAGAATTTCTTATATTGCCTATTGAGATTTTTTAAAGGGCTTGCTAAGCGGAACTACAAGGTAGAGGATGAGGATGACCTCATTGACTAGGGCATGGGGTGTATAGACACCCAATTCCTTAATTGGGACATGGTTCTAGCTTTGTTGGTGCTTGAGGACACAAAGAGGGGGTAATAAAAAAGTAAAACGAAAGCAAGAAGCTCCCGTAATCCTTGTAGACAAGCAAGATGGGGAGGTTGAAGGGATAAGTGAGCATTTTGTGGCCTCAAAGGCACTTGTGCTCCTACAAGACTCTGGCCTTGCAGATGACAAAGATTGAGTACTAGATGGAGATGCGGTGATGAAGGAGGTTCTAGAATTCCATCTACTCACTTTCCATGCAATGGTGATAGAGGGTGACCAATTTCTTTTCCTCAATAGAATTTCAAAGGCTATGGGACTTTGAGAGGATGAAAAATTCTAAATTATTTCACGTGCACCCATTCATTGAGAATGAAGATGGTATTGATCAAAAAACTTTCCCCGAAAACATTAAAAGGCATGGAACTTCTCCATCCTTCGTGGGATGTTCTCCCTAAATTGGTGGTTGCCCTTGGGACTTATTCACCATAAAAATCCCTTCCTAAGTGGAGCGTGATTCTTTTCTCCTGCTAGGGAAGCAAGCCACGCATTAATTCTCCTCCCCCCCCCACATTAAATTAAGGTTGGCGGCTCTCCTTGTGATGATGACAGATCATTCACAATTCGCCTTGAATGTGGCTCCTCAGAACATGTACCGAATTGGGTATTTATAACTAGGTGAGGGATAATCTATACCCCTCACTTAGCCTTGGCTCTTGCATTTTCTGTGTGTGTACATGAAAGTGAGTTTTTGAGGGACTGAACACTTGCTTAGTGTGTGGCTATGAAGATGGTTGAACACAAGGAGACATCTCACATTGGTTTTTTTGCGGTACTTTGCACCACTTCAAAGCGTGTTAAGTTGTTGATATTCCTTGGATTTTATAGATAATGGTGAGTACATCCGTATGAACTGTGTTTTTCCTGTGCAAAGTACGTTTGCACTAGTTTTTACTCTGACATGATACAGGTTGCGTTGTTGATTATTAACCGGATCTCTTTGACTTGATTACTATGTTAGATAGTTTGTATTATAGATAGTAAGTTATATTTCATTGGTAGCTTTTGGGTAAAACCTTATTACACCTTTGGTTTGGTCTAGTGGACCCCTGCATAAACGATGTTCTGGATCTAGATAAAGCTATTTTTTGACGGCCAATCACGGGGGATTCACTGGGACGCCACTCGCGTCCAACAAAATTGCCTTTTTAACCCCTACATACGGGACCTCCTATGTAAAATCTATTCATTTGGCCTTAGAAAACCCCCCTATTGTACACTCACATGATACCATACGGTAACCCTTAATGAATCCCCCGTGCGGCCAATATGGCGCATTAGTTTACTGGCTTCTGTCGTGATTCTGATAGAACTCTGTCTTAACACTACACTGCCTGAAATTTGTTTTTAGAGAAGTGATGGGGTGGTATAATATACCCTTGACCCTCAAAGGAAAGGTAATGGTGTATTTGGTACTACTAGCCCCAAAGGAAATTGTTGTTTGTACTTCCTGGACTGTTGACTGCATACCGTGAAGTAACCTTTGTTCCATCTGATACCGAGTTCGTATCAGGCTACCAATGTATTGAAGGCTGCTACTTTTTATGTTGTTTATCGGGGCTCGATAGTTTTTAAACTTTGCTAAGGCTAATTTGACTAGATTTAGTAGGTCCTCTTCCCTTTTGGCATACTAATTGAGGTATGATGGATTCCGTATGCCCAAAGTGGTCCTATGAGATTTGGTTTTTCTTGATAACGTAGCCAAGTTTGTTAAAATATCAATGGAATTTTTTGTTGTTTAAAGATATCTGAAGTCGTTGATTTGGATACTTTATGGCTTTATGGTACTTAAAAAAGCTAGAGGAATTGGAGCTTGACAAATCTGGCAAAGTAGTTTGGATATTGAGACTGATCTATGGGATGATATGGGGTTTAAGACACTTGGATCAGAAGGGGTGGTGACCTTCTGATCAGAATCATATGTATGCTATTATCTATTTAAGGTCTACTAAAAAAATGGGGCAATATAGAAACCTTACTTATAAGTACTTCCATAAATCTTTGGGATAATAAACATTTTTTTCAAAACAATAAAAACCAAACAAATGGAATACATAAACACTTTGGGCAATAGTTTTTAGTTGAAAAAGTTGTAAGTTGGACATGGATAATAACTGATATAGTCCATTGACACCTGTAAAACACATCCAAGGCTAACATATCTGTTGTCTTGTTTGGATGGATGTAGTGAGGACTCTATCCTTTCTTGGAATTTTTTTGGCTTGAAGAAAATGATTGTCCTTGACATCACAGGCTCTTACTACTTCTTGAGACATACTTTTTAGATTAGCTATTGTACTTTTACACTAGAATGAGATCTCATTCTTATAGCCATCTATCACTTGTCTAAATCTAGCTGTCTTTTGAGCTTAGAAGTTCATTTATGTCTTATTATATAAGTAAGATAGCTACACACACGTCCTATACATAAGGTTTTCCTAACCATTTGGGAAAACGAGGACACTAGCTTTGGAAAATAGCTTGAATCATAGTGCTAAGTTGGACCCACTGTCTTTAATTCCTTATTTGGTTGGCTTGTGTTAGGTGGTCCCTCTTAGGCTATAGTTTTGGATGCCTGCTCACGGCTATCATAGTCTTTGACTTTGCGGGTTTAAGGGTTGCAAGTCCAACCTACAATACTAATCATAATTTTCTATTAACTTTTAGGATCGCAAATATTATAAATTGACTGCTAGCATGAGAGTCATCCACAACCCGGAGAAGCATACAAGGATTTTAGAACAAATTAGGTTTTACCTAAAGGACCATTCTCCAAAAAAGCCTTGGCTGTTAGGACTAGACCCTTTCTAGCTCAATGTGCCAAAAGCTTTGTTACATCTTACCCTAAGGAATATCTTGCTTACTAACAATCTTGTCTATTGAAGACCCTTTCTCTTTTGCAAGGCATGGAATTAAATTATGAACCCCTCTCTGTGGCAACCTCTCTTGTCTTCAGATGTATTTGCACTTTAGATGCTTCTCAATTAATCTATGATTTGGCCTTAGCCAGGGATAAAAAGCTTTCTATTTTACACATGCTTTCTTTCAATGATTGGGTCAAGATATTGGCTACCTTGAACAAGGACTCTAAAGCTAGGGTTACTGTATTTCTCATTGCATAGCCCAATTACTTATACTATCTTTACAATACCAACAAGAGCTAGCCTGATTCTCTTCTTTTGCAGCTGAGCTAACTTTCTCAAAAAATTATGTGGCCTCAATCCATCTTTTATCAGTACCCCTTCTACTCCAGCTATCCCTCAGAGAGGTGGCATCTTTTGCAGAGATAGTTCTGCACTTGAGGATGTCAAGGAGTCTCAAAACAATCTCTGCTCTCTTATTGACTCTAATCTTTTGGAAATGGTACCCAAAGTGTCCAAAGTTTTTCATTTTTTACCTATTAGATGAATTGAAATTGAGTCCTTTGGAGTGGATCATCAACTCTAGGTTTTACCTAACAAAGCCTTTCTGGCACCCATTCTAGTGAAACTTGGGTATATTTGGCTAACCTACCTACCTCCACAATTGAGGATTGCAAACTCACGATTCTGAAAGGAGGACAGTTCCTTGACAAAGGGGAACACATAAAATCCTCCTTCAACCTTAACTTTATTGACCATTCTAAATGCTCCTCTAATGCACGATTGTACATTCAGACAAAAGGGAGCATGGAGTTTGCTAAGAGCAATCCCAACTTCTACATTGAATCAATCTGGAATGTATTTCGGTTGTATGTAAAATGTGCCTACAAGTTTCTTGACGCCAAAGCCTCATGTAAATTTAGCATTTAGTGGTTTGACCATGCTATCTGGTATATCCTCAACCATCTTGACCAACTCTTCCCCGAGAAACCGATGGAATTTTTCATAATAATCAATATCTAATTCTCCTAAATGATTTTCTCATATTAAACTGATCATTTAATGTGGGGAAGGCCAAGGGAGAAAAAGCTAGAATATTGGTTTAGCTAGCAGACCGGCCACAGTAGGGATCCAAAGGAGGGAAAATAGGGATCCAAAGGGGGGGCCATCTGCAAAAGATCCACGTGCAACAATGGGCTAAAAAGACCCTAAGGTTCAGCCCATTAAGACTTCCAAAATGCTAAGGTTCCAAAATTCAAAGGTTGTGTCCAAAGGTCAACCCTAGGGAAAATTGGATGCTTTGTGTGTGCCCTAAAAGTCTTTGCACATCCCTACATGGGAGGGGGCGAGCCCTAAAGGTAGGGGATGAGAGAGAAAGACACACACACACACACACAGGCTCCCTTTACACAAAGGGAATGAGGGACACATGTCAGCTCCCTAGGCCAGATGCCCACAAGGTGTGCCCAATTTGTATTGGATGACCCTTGAAGTGGACCAATGAGAATTAAGCTAGAGTAAATCTAGTTTAATTAATTTAAAAACATTTAATAAAAGAAACCAATGAGAATTAAGTCTCCTAGAAGACTATTGGGCAGTCTCCCAAGGGGTCCAATGAGCATTCAGGAGCCCCATGGCTTGCCTGATTCCTATTGGCCAGGAGGCAAAGGGGTCCAATGAGAGCTTAGTTTAATTATTTAATTACCTAAAGCTCTCACAAAAGGGGAAAGGGGGACACATGTCAGAAGGCTATCACTTATGCCGCTTAATTGTAATTGGCTTGACTTGGGGAGGGCCAATGAGGCTTCAACAAGAGCAATTAGCAAGAGGACTCGCCCAAGAGAGAGAGGGGGCTGATTTTTGCAAGGCATTATCACACACACACTCACACAAGCTCATGTGTGAAGAAAGAGAAGACTATCTCTTCCCAAGCTTTAATGGAGAAGTCATCACCTACTCCAAGCTTGTGAGATAGAAGCCTACATCAACACTCTCTTGGTATGTGGATGCAAATCCAACCAAGAGTCAAGCTTCAATGCTCATCTCCTCTACCAAGCTAATTACTAAGCTAAGCTATGCTACATATGAGTGATTATGTGAGGAGATGTACATCTTTCTCGTAAGATACTCCTTCCTCTCAATCTAATCTCATACCCTGCTAGCTCTCACCATCTTCCAAGGTGTGTGAGGTCTTGGGTCTGAGAACGGGGATAATTCAAGTTGTGTTTGTTAAGTGTTTTGCTTAGTGCATGAAGTTTCCATCTTCATTGCACTAGCTAGTCTTGAAGGAACACAAAGAAATGTATTGTACAATGTCTCTCTTGATGGGAGAAACCATAATACAAATCCTTAATAGCTTAATTTCTCTCTCTTTTGAAAGTATTGTCGATGCTATCTAACTAGGTGTTATGCTTTTTGTTGCTCTCTCCACCCAAGCACTCTTGTAATTCTCATTAGGAATCTATTCTAATGAAATGCCCACTATGTTCATGCTAATTTCCGCTACACATAAGTTATTAGGCCATTAAATGTTACATTGGTATCAGAGCTCAAGGTTTCTCTTTTCTTGCTCAAGAAGGGAGGTCCTCAAGCTAGCTACAAATGGTTGGTATTATTAATTGCCTGGGAGTAAGTAGAATAGGGATTTTTCAGCCTTGCAGTGCGCCTGCCTTCGTGCAGTTAACGGGGCATCATCGTCGAGAGCTATGGTCTTAATAGTGGAGTCCTACGGGGCTTGCCTACGGCTTAACCACTATTGAGCTATTAGAAGCTTGACAGGAGCCGGTGCTATTTTGGTGTCGAAAGACCCTCTCTTCTATTCCTTGCAATTAATGGTATTCGAGCCGCGGGTACAGTAGCTTGAGTGCTTTTTCTAAAGGGATAAAGAGGAGTAGCAACTAGGGCTTGAAGTGCCAAAGTACACCTAAAAAGTTTACACCTAAAAGTTGTTAGAATGGCTGACAATAGTAAAGAGAGTGTAATTAATGTTGATAACTTTGATTTTGCTCATGAGCAAGCTACTAATGATGCTTCAATGCTTGTTAACTATCTTGTTTCTAGGCTTCAACAAGCCATGGGCAATCCATCTCTCCAAAGTGAAGTGCAACGGCAGCTCCGTGCTCACGGGATTCTCCAAGCTCATCACCATGACGAGAGAACACCTAGGAAGCCTCCTTGTGAGACTACCAAAAGAGGTCTCTCTCCGATTCGGGAAGAAGAGGAGAATCCATATGAAGGGCTCAAGAATTTACTTTTTGATGATGCATCTCCTTCCCAAAGGAGAACTCAAGAGCCTCCACCGAAGGAACGAGAAAGAAGCGAGTCTCCCGCCACCTCGGCGGAGATGGCTCCACGAAGACGGCGGGCTAAATGCTCTCCATCACCACCAAAGTGGAGAAGACCATCACACTCTTCTCCACGCCATAATTCAAAGAGGGATGATAAAAAGCAAGAGAAGAAAAAGGCGAGAAAGAGGACACCCTCTTCTCCATCTTCTTCATCCTCTTCCTCTTATGAAAGCTATGGTGAAGACGACAAAGATCAAGACAAGAAAAAGGCGAGAAAGAGGTCACCCTCTTCTCCACCTTCTTCAAATTATTCACCTTCTGAAGAAAGTGATGGTGCAACCTTTGAACCATAAAAAAGAAGAGGCCATAGGAAATCCTATGCCGCATGGAAGAGGTCGTCCAAGTTGAAGAAATTCAAAGAGGGAGGGAAGGGCATCTCTTTCCTTACCTATGATGGTACCTTTGGTGCTACGGACAAAGTCTTGGCCTTTATCCAACAATTCGATGCACCGTTTGGAGATGAGGGCTTCACGGAGTCCTCTAAGCTATGCCATGTAGCTATGCACTTTCAAAAGTCCGCCAGACAATGGTGGTCTAGCCTATGAGCCAACGGTGAAGCTCCACAAACATGGAAAGCTTTAAGAGCTTCCATTATGAAGCAGTTTTTGGCCACCGATGCCAAAGACAAAGTACTCACCGAATGGCGAAGCTTAAAGCTCTCTCCCAATGAATCTATCCACAAATATGTAGACAAGTTTTGGTACCTACAACTCAAAGCCACTGTCTTCAAAAAGTTGGATTTTGGAGAGCAAAAGCAACAATTTTGTGCGGGCTTAACCGAAGAAATGACGGAGTATGTCAACTCCCAAAGACCACGTACCATATCGGTGGTAATACACCACACTATGGTCGCCTCTCGAATAAATTTCCAAACGGGGGCAAAAAGAAATAATAAGCCTTCGGAAAACAAGGGTTCCAATGAGCCTAAGGGGAAGGACAATGTCCAAAAGTCTCCTAAGGGCAACTCCAACAAAGCTAAAGAGAAGGGAGTTTACAAAGGTAAGAATAAACTCTCTCCTGAAGAGCTTGAGCATTATCATAAGGATAACCGGTGTTTCAAGTACAGCGAACAAGGGCATGCGTACCGCGCTTGTTTCCAAAAGAACAACCACCAAGATCCTCCTAGAGCTTCCTTCGTTGAAATCCAAGAGGAGGAGACTCACCAAACTCACCACAAAGGATCTCCTCTATGCCATGCTTGGGAAAAGGTAAGAGAACATGATGCTTTTATTCTCTTTGACCCTGGTTCTACTCACAATTTTATATCTATAGAGTTGGCCACCAAGCTAGGAATACAATCCTACGAGATGGGAGATGTCCTACCCGCACACAGTGCCTTCAAGGGGCAAGAAGCTTCAGTCACTCCCTTAATCGGGAAATTGAGGCTTCATGTCCAAGGCTATGTGGACAAAGAGGACTTCTTTATCTCTCCTCTCAAGCATGAGGACGTAATCCTAGGGGCACCATGCTTTGACCGCCTCGCTGCCGATGTTAAATTTCCTGAAAGGAGAATCTCCTTTAAGTTCAGGGAAAAAGACATGTATATAGATGCTAAGGAAATGGGTAACACCATCCCCATTGTACATACACCAGCTTTCAACAAGTCAATAAAGAGCTCTATTTCCGTGTACATGATTTTTGTTAAAGATTCTCAAAATGAACCTAATGCTTTAGCAAAAGAAAATAAAAGCAACCAAAAGGAATTAGAGTTATCCAATTTTCTCAAGGGGTTTCAAGATGTTTGTATTGACGACATCCCTTGTGAGCTACCTCCTAAACGAGGTAATGATGACCATGCAATTGAACTTCTTCCTGAAAGTTCACCGCCTAATAAACCTTCTTATAGAGTTTCTCAAGCTCAACAAGAGGAGATTATGCGGCAAGTGCATGAGTTAGTTGAGAAGGGTATGGTGAGGCCAAGCTCATCTCCATTTTGCTCACCTGTGCTATTAGTGCAAAAGAAAGACGACACATATCGTATGTGTGTCGACTATGGAGCACTAAATAGGATCACTATCAAGAATAGGTTTCCCGTTCCACGGGTAGAAGACCTATTTGATAAGCTACAAGGATCGACCTACTTCAGTAGGGTTGACCTAAAAAGTGGCTATCATCAAATAAGGATAGTTGATCAAGACATTGTAAAGACCGCATTTCGTACTACATTTGGTCTTTACGAATACATTGTCATGCCTTCTGGCTTGACCAATGCACCAGCCACATTCAACCGCTTGATGGAGAAGCTGTTCAGGCCTCATTGAACCTTCACTGGAGTGTTCTTTGATGATATTATCATCTACTCTAATACATTGGAGGAACACAAGCAACACCTCCAGGTAATATTTCAAGTTTTAAGAGAGAATAAACTTTATGTTAATCGAAAGAAAAGTGAATTTTTCTTGCAAGAGATTCAGTATTTAGGTCACATTATCTCTCAAGATGGCATCCAAATGGATCCATCCAAGTTAGAGGTAATAAAAGGATGGCCTAAACCAAGGAATCTTCATGAACTAAGAAGCTTCATAGGTATGTGTGCATACTATAGACGCTTCATAGAAAAGTTCTCACAAATTGCGGGACCATTACATGACCTAACAAAGAAAAGCGTTAGTTATACATGGTCTGCTAAGGAGAACAATGCTTTCGAAAAGCTTATCTCTCAACCTGTGCTTACACTACCGGATCTCTCAAAACCATTTGAGGTCCAATGCGATGCTTGTGGTGATTGCCTTGGAGCTGTTTTGCTCCAAGAAGGGCACGCCATAGGCTATGAGAGTCGAAGGCTCGACCCTGTTGAGCAAGCTCTAGGCATATACGAAAAGGAACTCCTTGCAGTTCTACATACCTTAGACTCATGGAAGCACTATTTATTGGGGACTTCTTTCATTCTGCGAACAGATCACCAAAGTCTTAAGTACTTCATGACGCAGACCAAGCTCTCCGACAAACAAATGAGGTGGGCAAATTTCCTTTCGCAATTTCATTTTCCTATTGCTCACATTGCTGGCAAGCATAATCAAGTAGCTGATGCACTCTCAAGACGGCCGAGAGTGAATGCGGTTTCCATAGCAACTCACAATGATCTATCTTCAATGATAGATGAGTATGCTATTGATCCCGATTTTAGAGATGTGATTTCAGCCCTTGCATTAGGGAAGAAAGAAGAACCATTTACTTTACAAGATGGTTATCTTCTCTATGGCAATAGACTATGCGTTACTAACTCACTACGTGAGAAAGTAATGTATGAATCTCATGCTCCACCTTATGTGGGGCATAGAGGGATTCAGTCTACCTTAAAGGCAATTGAAACATATTTCTATTGGCCTACCATGAAAGTGAACATACAAGAGTATGTTTCCAAATGTGTGGTATGCCAAAAGACAAAATTTGATAGAGGGAAGCAACTTGGATTGCTTCAACCCTTGCCAATCCCTAATTCACCATGGGAGAGCATATCCATGGATTTTATCTTTGGATTGCCTAAGTGTATCCATGGGAATACGGGAATATGGACGATAGTAGACAGGTTCAGTAAACAAGCTCATTTTATACCTGTCAAAAAGACTATCAAAGCCCATCAAATGGCAACCCTCTTTATTTCACAAATTTTCAAGTACCATGGCTTGCCCATGTCCATAGTGTCGGATAGAGATCCTAGAATGACCAGTAATTTCTGGAAGGGTCTCTTTGAGAATTTAGGAACAAGGCTAAACTTCTCTTCGGCCTATCATCCACAAATTGATGGCCAAAGTGAAATAGCTAACCTAACCATTCTCGATCTACTAAAAGCCTATGTAACGGAAGTAGATCAAAGATCCCAATGGGAGAAGTACTTACCCTTAGTGGAGTATGCTTACAATAACACTGTACATACTTCCACGGGAAAAGCACCTTTTGAGGTAATTGAGGGAAGATCAAAAAGTCCCTTGCTGCTTAAGGTACATGGGAAGATCTTCGCTGCAGATGAGTATATCCGAGACCTACAAGAATCTTTCCAAAAGATTAAGGATGCTATCTCTATCTCACAGCAAAGGCAAAAGGCTGCTGCTGACAAGCACAGAAGAGCCCAAGCCTTTAAAGAAAACGATTGGGTCGTGTTAAAGTTTCCCAAGGCTCAATTAAGGCACACAATGGGCAAGAATCCTACCGGCCACCAAAAGTACTATGCTAAACTAGCAAAAAGGTACTATGGTCCCTTTCAGATTCTTAGGCCAATCAATGAGATGGCCTATCAACTCAAGTTTCCCAATCATTGGCTCATACACAATGCTTTTCATGTGAGACTATTAAAGCCTTACAAAGGAGAGCCACCTCAAGAACTAACCATTGAAGACCCACCGGAGATAAAGGACCAAGAAGAGGTGCTGCAGCCCGAGTCCATTCTCCGACATGAAGACAAGGTACTAAGAGGCGGTAAGACTATCCGACGATATCTTATTAAGTTTAATAATTATCCTTTTGAAGATGCTATATGGATGCAAGGCATACAATTAAAGGATAACCTAAACCTTGTCAATGCTTACAATGCTTCCCAAGAGTAAGCAAATGTACAAAATGTTAAAAATGAACAAAATTTTTGTCTTATAAGACTCTCTTTTTCTTTATTTGTGCACAAAAATGAAGTAGTATGCATGCTTAGATCAAGTTTGTGGAGACGACGTCTCCCAAACACGAAGTAGAGCTTGTCACTCTACTATGGAAGACTGACAGGACTAATGTGCAGACATGCTTGCGGCAGCCTCAGGCTCTCAAGCGCCAAATGGACTAGTCATCCATTGTGGAATGATGTCGTAGGGTAACATAGGGATCCTCTACCCGCTAAGAAAAGGACTCATGAACATGATTTATCTTCTCTACACCATAGTCGAGGACAACTATGATTTCAAGAGAGAGGTAATGTCATAATAATCAATATCTTATTCTCCTAAATGATTTTCTCATATTAAACTGATCATTTAATGTGGGGAAGGCCAGGGGAGAAAAAGCTAGAATATTGGTTAAGCTAGCAGACCGGCCACAATAGGGATCCAAAGGAGGGAAAATAGGGATCCAAAGGGGGGGCCATCTGCAAAAGATCCATGTGCAACAATGGGCTAAAAAGACCCTAAGGTTCAGCCCATTAAGACTTCCAAAATGCTAAGGTTCCAAAATTCAAAGGTTGTGTCCAAAGGTCAACCCTAGGGAAATTGGATGCTTTGTGTGTGCCCTAAAAGTCTTTGCACATCCCTACATGGGAGGGGGCGAGCCCTAAAGGTAGGGGATGAGACAGAAAGACACACACACACACACACACACACACACACACACACACACACACACACACACACACACACACACACACACACACACACACACACACACACACACACACACACACACACACAGGCTCCCTTTACACAAAGGGAATGAGGGACACATGTCAGCTCCCTAGGCCAGATGCCCACAAGGTGTGCCCAAGTTGTATTCGATGACCCTTGAAGTGGACCAATGAGAATTAAGCTAGAGTAAATCTAGTTTAATTAATTTAAAAACATTTAATAAAAGAAACCAATGAGAATTAAGTCTCCTAGAAGACTATTGGGCAGTCTCCCAAGGGGTCCAATGAGCATTCAAGAGCCCCATGGCTTGCCTGATACCTATTGGCCAGGAGGCAAAGGGGTCCAATGAGAGTTTAGTTTAATTATTTAATTACCTAAATCTCTCACAAAAGGGGAAAGGGAGACACATGTCAGAAGGCTATCACTTATGCCGCTTAATTGTAATTGGCTTGACTTGGGGAGGGCCAATGAGGCTTCAACAAGAGCAATTAGCAAGAGGGCTCGCCCAAGAGAGAGAGGGGGCTGATTTTTGCAAGGCATTATCACACACACACTTACACAAGCTCATGTGTGAAGAAAGAGAAGACTATCTCTTCCCAAGCTTTAATGGAGAAGTCATCACCTACTCCAAGCTTGTGAGATAGAAGCCTACATCAACACTCTCTTGGTATGTGGATGCAAATCCAACCAAGAGCCAAGCTTCAATGCATGCTCATCTCCTCTACCAAGCTAATTACTAAGCTAAGCTATGCTACATATGAGTGATTATGTGAGGAGATGTACATCTTTCTCGTAAGATACTCCTTCTTCCTCTCAATCTAATCTCATACCCTGCTAGCTCTCACCATCTTCCAAGGTGTGTGAGGTCTTGGGTCTGAGAACGGGGATAATTCAAGTTGTGTTTGTTAAGTGTTTTGCTTAGTGTATGAAGTTTCCATCTTCATTGCACTAGCTAGTCTTGAAGGAACACAAAGAAATGTATTGTACAATGTCTCTCTTGATGGGAGAAACCATAATACAAAGCCTTTTGGAGGGGGGACCGGCTCCATGAAAATCCGGTCCTCAACTGTTGTCAATAGCTTAATTTCTCTCTCTTTTGAAAGTATTGTCGATGCTATCTAACTAGGTGTTATGCTTTTTGTTGCTCTCTCCACCCAAGCACTCTTGTAATTCTCATTAGGAATCTATTTTAATGAAATGCCCACTATGTTCATGCTAATTTCCGCTACACATAAGTTATTAGGCCATTAAATGTTACAGAATTTCATTTATCCCTTATTTGCTCTTGGTTAGGAGGCCAAGCCAAACAATTAGTGGTTTCTCAAATTGCTTTGAATATTTATCGTGGGCTTATGCTGGATATCCGTAAAGAACTCAAATCTGATGAACCGGGGACTTATCTGACCACTTATGCCAACTATACAGTCTACGTAAGCCTTGTTTTGAAGATGATGACTCCCCCTCCTTGAAAAGACCTAACTCTTTAACCACCTCGAATAATTCATTCACATCTTTTTACACCCTCAGCTCTTCCTCCAATTATAACAGAGTAAAGTCTCGTAGCTTTACCAGGAGAAGAGGAAGAAACACTCCAATCCGGCACCTCCTTGACTTATGATCATCGATACTGTGTAGGTTGCTTTTGGCCCATGTGTAAGGATGCATCTTACTAAGAAGACCTCTTCCAAGTAGTTTATCTACTTACATTGTCTCTTCCAAAGTGAACTTCTGGATTGGGTTCACCCCAAAATAGTATTCTGTGAGTGCTTTGACTTACTTTTTGGCAATCATGAAATACTTGATAATGTGCTCATTGGTTGGAAATATCAACAACATATCAAGGCTCTTGTCTACAGTAATGAATTTTTTTACGACACAACATTGTTCCGGATTGTGCTTGTGATAAATATGGCTCCTTTTGTAAAGATTTTGATATTTATGGCAAGCATGTCTACACTTGTGATCTTAATTTAGTTAAGGATACCACATTCCAATTTTTTTTAGCTAAAGAGCTGAATCACATGCCTAATTTTCCAAGAAACCCATATCTTGCTCAAGATCCTCTTTTTGCATGTATGTGTCTAAATGAACACTCTAGATCTATTTTTTGTCTCTTCCTTATGTTATCTCTTAATCTTGACAATCAAAACAAAGAGAATTTTGAGAATTTTGGACAAAATTAGTTATAAATTTGCATTCAACCTATCTGTAATTATATATGTATATACATGTAACATTTATACATATATATTTGTGTATATATACACTTATATAAAGGCACACACACACACATAGGGAGAAATAAGATACATTGTGATGTGCAAAACTAAGAGATAATGCAACCAAACTAGGTGTTCCCTTCTAAAGTAAGGATGTCCTATTATATTGACTATATATACACATATATATCACATATATTACATATATTTATCTCTTCCTACGGCACACACAGAAAAAGCTTGTGCATCCACGTGCACTGTTGGACCAAACTAGGTGATTCCTTCAAGAGTAAGGCTACCCCTTACACTAACTATCAATCAACCCTGAAACCTATGAATTGATGCTCCAAGGGCCTCCTGTTTGTTGAAATCTGTCTCTGATCCTATGTGACAAGAGCTATTTCTAGGGCTCCTTCTTGGAAAAAGACCCCTGACAATGAGATTTCCAAGTAGGGCTCTACTCTGCTGTGTTGAATCGATGATGCACAGTCCCCCCTGAGAGCAAGGCAAGGTGATGACCTACCAAAAGACTTTCACCGAGACGATTGCTGTCGCTCCCTGTCCACAAATTTTTTATGATCAACCTCTCTAGCTAGCTAATATAGGAACTCTAGAAGATCCACCAATATGTGATGTACCACATGGTGGCCAAAAGCAGTTGGTTGGCCACAACACACCTGGTAGCAAGAGAGAGCCTCATTGAGCTCCAATGTAAAATCTTCCTCCCCATGGCTAGGAGGAGGGGGGCAGTCTGTCACTTTGGTGACAATTCCAAGCCAACCTGGCAGCCCAAGTAGTGAATGGGAATCCTTAGAGGGATCCAATGAAAGCCCTCTCCAAGCATCCAACTAGGTGTGGGAACACCACCAACCCAAAAAGAAACTGTTTTTGCTAATTGATCAATGTTGCTGAAGCACAACAAAACACCTCTAGAGCCTACTCACATTTGTGCAAATTGGCCTCATAGCTGCTTAATTGACCTTGTCAGTACTCTCCGACTAGAGAAGACACTCCTACTGGACTTAACTAAATTAGTTGAACAATGTTTTTATCTCTCTCATACCGTACAAATGGTTGTCTACTAAGAGTTCTTGGATCACACCACATCTCGATGTTGAATTTCAGAAACGTTTACAAGATTGGTTTATAGTAGGACTCGATAAAAGCTCCAACTGTCCTACTCTTATGTGTAAAAACTTGGCTTGGAAAGCAACTCACTCTCAATTATCTGTGAAGGAATTCACACCACTAAACCTTTCTCCTAGTGATGGGAGCAAAGCGAACCCCGAACCCCCGACGGCCTCTAAAAGACCGGGGATCGAATGGTGCGCCTCGAGCCTATCATGGTAAAGCAAACAGGGCGCACCACCTAGCTTGAGCGGCTAGGATGCAAACAACACACCACCATAACAAAGTTTTCATCCAAGAGAGATGGATGCTTGGGAGTAATGATGAAGAGGAAGGAAATGAGAGAGAGAGAGAGAGAGAGAGAGAGAGAGAGAGAGAGAGAGAGAGAGAGAGAGAGAGAGAGAGAGAGAGAGAGTGAGGGGGTATAGTGGCTTAGTACTTAGGCACCACAAAAGGATGGCGAATCCGCACACCCTTCACACATACACAAGCTCACTCCAAACACAAGACTAGGTGGCGATTCCGCACACCTCACATGGGCAAAACATTGCAAGAAAAGATACTCACAAAACCTCAAGCTTCATTTAGAGAATAAGGCGATGAAATGGGAATGAGAAGGGAGAGAGTGGTAGAGCACATGGCGGATAGGTGGGAGTTAATGGCGAAGACTCGCACGAGGGTTATGGCCATCATCCTTCATTTAGTTGCCCTTCATCTTCCATAGCCCAAGGGGAGCGACCTGGTAAACAAAACCATCAAGATTATCTCTCAGAATAACTAGCCTGGCCTACAATTCAGTCGTGCCAACCTCATCTCTCTAATTAGGTATGGAGCATGGGACAGGGTGGATACACACACACACACACACACACACACACACACACACACATACGAGTACCACTACTTGGTATTGCTCAAACAACTTAAAAACATTAAAAGGCATGGAACTATTCCATCCTTCGTGGATGCTCTCCCTAAATTGGTGGTTCCCCTTGGGACCTAGTCCTCATCAACATCCCTTCCTAAGTGGAGCGTGAGTCTTTTCTCCTCCTAGGGAAGCAAGCCGCACTTAATTCTCCTCCCCCCCCCACCTCACTCTCTTTGCTGCACTTAGTACTCCCACTCCTCGGTGTTGTTGCACTTCTCTTGTGTTCATAACAACACACAAGAAAACCCCCCCGGGCCTGAATACTTGCTTATTGTGTGGCTATGGAGATGGTTGAACACAAGGATGCATCGCAGGTTGTTTTTTTTTGCAGTACTCTACACCGCTTCAAAGCGTGTTAAGCTGTTGATATTCTTTGGATTTTATAGCTAATGGTGATTACGTCTGTAAGAACTGTGTTTTTCCTATACAATGTACCTCTGCATCATTTTTTACCTCTGACATGATACAGGTTGCGTTGTTGATTATTAATCGGCTCTCTCTCACTTGATTACTGTGCTAAATAGTTTATATTATAGATAGTAAGTTATGTTTCACTAGTAGCTTTGGGGTAAACCTTATTACACCTTTGGTTTAGTCTAAAGGAACCCCTGCATAAACGATGTTCTGGCTCTAGATAAAGCTATTTTTTGATGGCCAATATGGCACATTAGTTTACTGGTTTGTGTCATGATTCTGGTAGAACTGTGTCTTAACACTACGCTGCCTGAAATTTGTTTTTTAGAGAAGTGATGGGGTGGTATAATATACCCTTGATACTCATCGAAAATGTAATGGTGTAATTGGTACTACTAGCCCCAAAGGGCAATGTTATTTGTACTTTGTGGACTGTTGACTGCATACCGTGAAGTAACCTTTGTTCCATCTAATATCGAGTTCGTATCAGGCTACCAATGTATTGAAGAGTGATACTTTTTATGTTGTTTATCGGGGTGCAATAGTGTTTTAACTTTGCTAGGGCTAATTTGACTAGATTTTGTAGGTCTTCTTCTCATTTGGCATACTAATTGAGGTATGATGGATTTCGTCTGCCCAAAGTGGGCCTATGAGATTTGGTTTTTCTTGATAAAATAGCCAAGTTTGTTAAACTATCAATGGAATATTTTGTTGTTTAAAGATATCTGAAGACATCGATTTGGATACTTTATGGCTTTATGGTACTTAAAAAAGCTAGAGGAATTGGAGCTTGACAAATCTGGCAAAGTAGTTTGGATATTGAAAGACTGATCTATGGGATGATATGGGGTTTAAGACACTTGGATCGGAAGGGATGGTGACCTTCTTATCAGAATCATATGTATGCTATTATCTATTTAAGGTCTACTAAAAAAAATGGGGCTATATAGAAACCTTACTTATAAGTACTTCCATAAATCTTTGGGATAATAAACTTTTTTTCAAAGCAATAAAAACCAAACAAATGGAATACATAAACACTTTGGATAGTAGTTTTAAGTTGAAATAATTGTAAGTTGGACATGGATAGCAACTGATATAGTCCGTTGACACCTGTAAAACACATCCAAGGCTAATGTATTTGCTATCTTGTTTGGATGGATGTAGTGAGGACTCTATCCTTTCTTGGAATTTTTTTGGCTTGAAGCAAATGATTGCCCTTGACAACACAGGCTCTTACTACTTCTTGGGGCATACTTTTTATATCAGGTATTGCACTTTTAGACTAGAATGAGATCTCATTTTCATAGCCATGTACATAAATAATTCTAAGACTGAGTTGTGTTTGTACTAAAAATTCACACTTGTCTAAATCCAGCTGTCTTTTGAGCTTAATAGTTCATTTATGTCTTAATATATAAGTAAAATAGCCACACAGACACACACACACACAACAGAGAAGAAAGAGAAAGATATAGATAGATATAGAAGAGAGAGCTACACACACACACACACACACACACACACACACACACACACACACACACACACACACACACACACACACACACAGAGAGAAAAGAGAGAAAGATATAGAATATAGAATGAGAGAGAGAGAGAGAGAGAGAGAGAGAGAGAGAGAGAGAGAGAGATTTAGAAAAAAAATCTCCCTCCAAAAAGCTCGCTCCAAAAATGGAGGTGCGGGGGGAGCTTGGGAGCGAGCTTTTTTTTTTTGCTTAGTTGACAAAAAATCTGAGAAAGCTCCCTCAAAACCTCAGCTCCTTGGCACCATGTACAATAGATCTCTACTCCATTGTAATCCTTTGGTAGCTATGAGAAATCACACTCCTTTAGAGCCTAGTTCTCTCTCTCTCTCTCTCTCTCTCACACACACACACACACACACACACACACACACACACACACACACACACACACACACACACACACACACACACACACACACACACACACACACACACACACGCATGCACACACATACACACACAGAGAGAGAAAATAAGGAAGGAGATGTTGTAGTATCTGTGAAAAGACATCTCGAAAGGGATAGGGAGCTAGAGTAGAAAAGTTGTTGGTGCACATCAGAAAGAGGTATGGAACTCAAAAGAGAGATCCAATCTTGGGAAGAGAGTGAAAGTGGACTAGGGAACCTTGATGAAGGAAGGAGATGTTGGAGCTATGGAGAAAGAGGTTGCAGATCTAGAAGGAGATCTTGGAGCTATGGAGAAAGGGTTTGGAGATTTGAAAGGAGGTGTTGGAGCTATGGAGAAAAGGATTGTGTATTTAGAAGACGGTGTTGGAGCTATGGAAAAAGAAGTTGCAAATCTAGAAGGAGATGTTGGAGCTATGGAGAGAGAGGTTGCAAGTGTAAAAGGATATTGGAGGAAGAGGTTGTAAATCTAGAAGGAGATATTACAAAGCTAAAATGATGTGTGGTAGTCTACTTTACAAAAAGGTGCCCTAGCATGAGATATTACAAAGCTAAAATGATGTGTGTAGGTTACTTTTCAAAAAGGTGCCCTAGCATGAGAGAAGGATGAGAGAGAGAGAGAGAGAGAGAGAGAGAGAGAGAGAGAGAGTGGAAAAAAGGATTGCAGATTTGCACTTTTCAATAGCTGAGGAAAGAGAAAGAGAGATTGGGACACTTTTGGAGGGAGAGAAAGAAGAAGAGAGATAAGACAAAGAGGGAATAAGAGAGGAAATTTTTTACTATTTGAAAATTGAAAAAGTGCTTTTTGGGGGGAGAGTAACTCGAACCAAATCTAGTAAATCTGCATATACTATTTTGAAAAAAAATATATCTAAGTATGTATAGGCTATCTACCCCACCATTCTAGCCTTTGGTCAAAGCTTGATTAAGTTTTCATTAGGAAGGGAATGGGGTCTAAGGGGGCCTCTTTATTTGCCATGGGATTAAAAAGGAGATTATGGAAGGGACGAATGGGTGGATGCCATGTGGACTAAAATGGTGGGTATGGCAGGGCCTAAGAGTAAGTGGTCACTTGTACACTTTTATGAAATATAGAGAGAAAATCTCTTATACAAAAAATTGAATTTTTTTGAAAATAGTTGGATAAAAACCAATCCTTTCTCTCTCTTTCTAGTGGTTTCCAGTCCCCCCCCCCCCCCCCCCTCCTAAAAGGGGTTCCCTCCAAAATGTGTTGATCATTCCCTCCCACTCTCTCTACTGTACCATCTCGCACTTCTCTTCACTTCACCTTGCAAGTTGCTTCTCTTTCCTTCCTTTCACTTTTCCCTCCCAAAAGCTCTGCAACAGAAGTTTGAACCTCCTTTCCCTCCTCAAGCTTACTTCATTCTCCTCAAGCTTGTTGCATTCTCCTTAAGATGAAGTTCTCCATTTCTCCATGAGCGTCACTAAACACCTCTATCTAAAGTTGAAGATCTGTAGCATATCCTTCTGCTAGATCATCCCTCTTTCTTTCCTCAATAGGTTTATAGCTCCTTATCCACTAAGCTCTCTAGAGAGGATCTACTTGCCTATCAAGCTTTGCAACATTATCTTCCCCATTAATCCAACAAGTAGGTGGAGAAGTATAGCAGTAAGTGGCATCAATCGTCTGCTATACCATTGGAAGGGAGGAATCGTGGAGTTCAAGCAAACACAAGACATCAAGAGGTTTTCAAAGGTGCAATATGTGTATGTTGCTTCACAATTGAAGCTAGAGACAACAGTGGCTCCATCGAGGTTTCCTGCAAACTGCAATTTTACTCCTTTGTCAAGTTTTTGTCTATTTAGTATTTTTGCCATGTATGTTTCTTTTGACGATTGTAAGATTTCCATTGCTTGTTCATGTTTGTAGATGTTTTTGCATCCAATTTTGTAGTGGGAGCCAATAGAGTCCTTCAACAGGAATTTTTGAGGCCATCCATGCTAACCTTGGCAAGCTGCTCTAGGCTGGCTGTCCATCCTCTGAGCTTGCCTCACGGGATATTTTTTTATAATCATACTTATGTCATGCCTAGGCAAAGTGGGTATGGTAATCTTTCTCTGGTTCACTCGCCAACCTTGGAGAGTCTCGAATGGCCTAAGCGAGAAAGTGCCTTGATTGCAACAACTAAAAGGAGAATCGATGCGGATGTGCAAGTAGCAATGAAGTGCACCTATGGTTCCCACAAAGCCACGGTAACATGGTTTATGTCTCTTCATGTGTTTGTGTTTATCTTTTGACTTTAGAGTGTTCAAAGGACACCAACAATGTGGATTTACAAAGTGGGAAGTGCAATCAACAGATTCCTTGCAGCTGGATAGGAGACTAAGGTGGTCAACCACCAGGGAGATAGAATCAAGTGCTCTCTAGTTGCTGAGAATGTGGTGTTCAGATACCATATTGTGAAGAAAATCTTGTCAATGGTCTTTCCCTACAGAAGATGGAAGCTGACGATGGGAGAATGGGAGGCACTAGACTGTGATGTTGTTGCTAGAGAATAAAGACCTGCAAATATGTCTTCATGATGATGTAGTGCACGACATTGCAATGAATAATGACTGGCACCTCAGTCACCTTCGTGAGTATCTTAATCTCAAATATACCTTACCCAAGCAATATCTCTTGTAATCAATGAAAAGGTTGTTCGCTCCAAAAAAGAGAAGATCTTTCTGTGTGAGAACATTCCATTTCCACGATGTATTTTTGTAAAATCTTGTAATTGACACGGATTTCTCTCCCATTAATATATACGTTGTTTTGAATCTCGTTTTTATGCATACTTGTTTATTCTCAACTTGTTCAAGTTTTCGATTGAAATGTGCAATTTCTTTGATGTGGAGCACAAATGTTTTCAATGTTGGTGTCTTTCAATGGTTTGTCGTGTGATTTTGTTTAAAATTATAGTTTTAAGTTATTTTGATGTTAATTTTAAGTGTTTTTTTAGAAGTGACCTTGGGTATATAAGTGACTTTCTAGGTTTTAAACTTCATTTCTCACGTTCACAAAACTCAAGCTCTAAGCTCTCTTCGCATCTTCTTCGCAAACGAACTCATGGCAACGTCTTCTGATGCACTTTTCACACAACTAGAAAAGGCAGGACTTGTAGATCGAGCACATGAACTACTTAGTGTGTTCGAGGGGACAATTGACATGCACGCCATTGCCAACCTTCATGCAGAGGCATTCAAAATCTTTCTTGACTACATGGCGCATCACATGGAAGAATATACCATAGTCTTTGAGAGATCCGACATGGCATGGCTGCCAGTGGATTTCCTCAAACATCTGTATGCGGCCGATAAAAACTTTATCTTTTGCTTGTTAAGGATTATTAAAGGCCTCACGGAATAAGACTACATGACAGATGATGAGGATGATCTCATAGACTTGGGCAGGGGGTGCATAGGCACCCAATTCATTTCTTGGGACATGGTTATGGCCTTACTTGTGCTTGAGGGCATGGATAAGGGAAAATCAAAGGAAAAGACCAGTGCCTATGACCATTGTGGAGGAATCAAATGAAGTTATCAAAGAGGTTGATGAGCAGACTAAAGCATCTATGGCACTCGTCCTCTTGCAAGAGCCCATCTCCACTAAGGATGAAGATCGGATGATAGAGGGAGATGAGGTGCTTGAGGAAGGCCATACCTCCAAATTCTCACTTTGCATGCAGTGGTGGTGGATGATCGTTACTTTTTTTCCTTGATGACATTGCCAAAACACTAGGACTGAGAGAAGATGAGTCACTCTTAGTGCTTGCTATCTATGCGGGCATGAAGGATCCTAGTAGAAAGGAAGTGAAAGTCAAGTTTCAAATTGAATTTGAAGACCAAGGTCTCTTAGCAAGCCTCTCTTTCCTCCCCAATGAAAACAAACAGAAGTTGGTGAAAATGGTGGCAAGTACACTTATGGAAATCAAATCATGTGCCTCATTTTACGAAAGCATCCCGGGAAGCGCTTTCCATCCACATAAACCACTGATGACTATGGGTGGAGATGATTGTTCTAGCATCGATCTTACAAAGAAAAATCTTGAAGAGATGGATGAAGAAACTGAGGTAAACATTTCTTAACTTGGTCAATCGTCTATTGTTCCTTACAACAAGTATTAAAGTCGTTTAAAATGCTCTACACACGGTATACCATGTTGATAAGTTCGCAATGCATACTGGAGGTTCATGCAACGTGCCCATGGGTAGGGATAGCTCGCTTTGACACTATCTGGGCCACCTACGGCCATTGATTCTTCGAGTTCCTCACACAGAGTTCTCCAAGAATGGTTATGTGGAGTTGCTCAAGTGCAAAGCATTAAGTGTCATACTCGTTGAAGATTCCCTCACCCTAAATGATCAAAAATGTATATTCTTGGTGGACAGAGAGGCGGCATTGTATGCCTTTACAGGCAAGCACCCTGGATCAGTCCTCTCCCAGTGCACCTTAGAAGACATATTTAGGAATTTTGGGAATTATTCAAGTCCCATTTTTTATAATGCTACTAGAAAATGTAGTTATTATGTGTAGTTTGAGGTATCCTCTTTTTGCGGGCACTCTCAATTCAATTCCTTTTTTTTGGATAGCACCTCATTTTGTCATAGTTTAGCTATTTGAAGAAGCTCATCACTTAATAATATTCTCTGGATGATATGATGAACTTTGCTCTAGTCATAAAATAATAAGGACTTTAAGGCACTTAGAGGTCAGTTAGAAGAAGTTGGATGATTGTTAATCAGTTCAATTTGGGGCACTTGGAGTTATATTGGAAGGAGTTTGATGCTTTTTGCCTATAAAAATAACTCCTTTTTAAGTGATTTTTTTGGACACAAATATGAGAAGTTGTTAAAACTAGTGGCTTTTTTGGAAGAAAAAAACATATATTTGGTTCTAGTCAAAGGTGGAAAAATGAATCTATACATAGAAACCAAGCTATTAGCATAGAGATTTTAGATATGATAAACAATTTCTAAAGTGTTGAGCCTCTACCATGGCATGTACAAAAAGGTGTGGCTCGAACTTAAGTTTGAGCCTGCACGTGTACAAAAAGGTGTGGCTCGAACTTAAGTTCGAGCCTCTACCGTGGTCGCCCTTGGAGATAGTATGCAACAATATCAATAGTACATGGTTGCCAACATGCTTAATCCGGAGCCAAATTCAACATTTGATGCCTTGGGAGTATCCATGGAAGGTAGGTAGGTGAAGAAATGTATGTAGAGAATCACTACTATTGCTAAGCAGATTGAGCCTCCTATGATGGCAGTAGGATTGGCATCATCTGGCACCACACATACATTATCAATACATATACCAGCCACACAAAAACACCCTCAACTACAACCCTACACGAAGAAATCAACAAGATTTCATGATAGACAAACCCGGACATGCTATCCCGGCCACAAAATGAAGACACGATAATGCATCATAGAAAAACTTTCATAATAGATAGACCCCCCAGTGCTTGCTATCTTGGCCACAGAATGAGACATGATAATGCAGCATACAAGGACAAGATACATCCTTGAATTCTTCCTTATTCTTGCGAGGCTCTAGGATCTCTTGGAGAGGGAGGCTATATGGGACATGTATTCAAAGCTAGCGGAATCATCAAATTAATAGCAGCGATGAGCTAGAGCTACTATTCCGCAAGGCAATGCATATCATGGCCTAAAAGATCTTGGTCAAGGAGCTCTCAATTCATGAAACAATCTGCAAGCGTTGGGGGAGAGATCCACATCATGCAACAAAGCTAGCTGGAGAACCAATCTGCACCATGCGGCCCTATCCACTTACCACAACCTATTGTTGCAGGGCCCCTACTACCGCCCAATGCCCCCAATCTGGCCTGCGCCATGGCCAATAATATTCCCAGCAGCCCCAACACCATGCCCATCTGCTGTGGAGGACACCATCGCGCAATTACAGGGGAGGGAGGCACCACGATCAAGGGTTTCGGGATCAAAGCGAGACTTGGTGGTGATGGAAGTACGGATGCAAGGGACCTTGGAAGGAGAAGTAGAAGGATGAAGAACCCTCTGCTGAGGCTAAAGCATTTGGTCAATGAAGAAGCACATAAGAACTTGTGACCACGACCACTGACATGGTTGAATTGGAGCTTAACCTCACCATAGATGATGGAGTGCATCCACCACCACTTGCGCTTGCTACTACTACAGCGCTTGCAGCAGTAATTCAGTAGTGGGGCTCCATATTGTGTACGTGATGATGGGAGTCTCCATGGCGATGGGAGGCCGCCCTGAGTGGCGATGAATTTTCAGATATGCAGTGACGACATGACCGTCCCACTCGTCATATTTGACGTCCATCATCTTTAAATTATACGCTCCCACTTGTCGTATTTGGCGTCCATCATCTTTGAATTCAAAGTAATGTTAACTCACATCAAACAATACGTGAAAGGATTGGCTCGGCCCCAAGTTCAAATAGCAAGACTTCGAAGCACGCTCAGCCAGTGTTCGAGAAAGTCTTTTTTCCTAGGGATCTGGGTTTCCTCCTTGCCAAGATGCAAACCCAAAACACTAGTAGAACTTTCACAATCTGTGGGAGTTTTGGACTAGTTTCTTATATATTTTTCTGTTTATTCTTTCCTTCACATTTGTTTGCAACCAACTAATCTTGATTCTCAACCATCTCAAGGCTAAGCTGAGGCAACCAACATAGTGCTCAGCCTCAAGCTCGAACGAAAGGGATAGGCTGAATATTGTGTTTGTTGTTTGAAAGGGATTGCCCTCAAGTTCAAATGAGCAAGCCTTGGAAGCATGATTTGGTCTCTGACTCCACAGGTTGGGAGCATGCTCCAACCTTTGGACTCTCCACTCTAGAGTGCTTATACAATGGCCCTTAATCTCAAGTTTGAGCTAGAGTCTTTAACATTTTCTTGTCACAACAATTTAGTTGTAGCAGAGAAGTGAAATTTGGGTTTGTGTCATCAATGAACATGTCTAGAGTGTGTAGAAGTTAATTACCAAGACTGTGTATAAGTGTAACACCTTGTTTCATCTTTGTCAGCACAACAAGGATAGCCACATGGTTGAATGCCATGAACAATAGACAATGCTCAGCCTAGAGTTTGGGCCAAAAGTTTTGATAGAATGCCTACTCGTAGAGGATCATGCTTGAGGATGAAGATTCAAGAGTAGTCATTTCTGAACAAGTTTTTAGTTATGAGGCTCAAAATCTTAGCGACATATGTGATTTGACTAGTCCATGAAAAACACTAAAACTTCACACAAACACAATGTGCATTCTACAACATTGTTTCCCTCTTCTCAAGAAATACCATAGAACGAGAAGAATTGTCCCGTTTTTGTGCATTTTTTCCATAATTCCTAAATATGTGTTCTAGGTCAAGAGGTGACAAACCCAGAGGAAATTGGAAAATCCCTTGGCGCCAAGTCAGCCATTCACCCCATACCTACATATGTAATTTGTAAAAAAACTAATCGACCATGATGTAATATCCAAATCGATACAGAATAATTGTTTTTTTTTTTGTCAACATTCTATACTTGTTTTTTTTAATTCACATTGTCCAATAAATTTCATTTCAACAACAGGTGCACAAAACCTCGACCATGCAAGCACCCATCGGTCGGGGGGCACCTCTTGGTGATTTTTTTACAAAACCGGGCGACCGGGGGGGGGGGGGGGGGGGGGGGGGAGGGGGGGGGGGTACGGTGCAAAAAAAGGCACATGTGCATCGTGGCACACAGGGTCTTTTTTTTGCGTCGTCCGACCATGTCGGGCGTCATGGTCGTCTCATTGCCTCCGCACCCCCCCCTTGATCGCCCGGTTTTAAAAAAAAAACACCGAAAGGTGATCCCCGACCGAGGGGCGCTTGCATGGTCGAGGAGAGTTTAAATTTAACAACTTGAATAGTTCAAATACTTAAAAAACACAGTGTACAAAATCAAGTATTACAATTGCACGGAATGGTAGAAATTTAACACTTTGATATTATATGAAAAGATTATAAATCTCATCAAGAGAGAGTACATGGGATAAACTAATTCTTATGAAGGCACCCTTTATTTTGCAAATTGATTGCTAGAGCTAAATCCGTATTTTTCAAGGTTACGCGCTTAGCATGCATCATATAGGAAACATTATCCTAAAAAAGCTGCACCAAAATGTCTTTGGTGGCATCCTGTAGGGCCAATAAAGTTGCGCGTTGTATGCGTGTAACGGAATCACTGTTTTCATCCATTTTCTTTCTCACCATCGGAGAGAAGTCCGCTTTGGGTATGATTGGCTCAGTCCTCTTTTGATACTTTTGGATCTCCCACAAAGCAATTGTGCATGGCTTCCATCTTCATTTTTTGGGTTGTTGGCAGTGATGGAGGAGCCGCCTGCCTGGCTTATTGAGGAGGATCACTTTTGTACATTTTCCTCCTCTCCTGCTGGGCGTGTTGTTCTTTGGGCTTCACCTTATTCTTCTTCCTCTTTGCACATTGCTTGGCTCTTTGAGGAATTGTTGAAGGCCTTGAGCTCCCAGCCTTTGCTTGTTGGGCTGCCCGAGCTCTATCCTCTGCCGCCTTTCTCTTTGCCTCTACTCGTGCTTGTAAGTTTTTCAAGTGAGCTCTCTCGGACCTCGGCTCTTTGCCATTCCTCTTGCTCCCTTTGTCTTCTCTGTTCTTCTTGCATTCTTTGTGCTTCCTTCTCAGTTGCCTGTTTCTTTTCCATTTGTTTCATTTTCTTTCTTCTCTTGGTCTCTCGTGCTTTAGAAACCGGGTCGTTTGGTATTGCCTTGATTCCCCTTTGCTTGTATCACGGTACAAATCTTTGCGGCGTGGTTTTCACAGTTGCCTGAGCACCAGGTGTTGTGATAGCAGGCGAGGGCTTCGGAGTTTGCAGCGGACCCCGATATTCCTCTTTGATTGCTCTTGTTTCTTGGGTGGCTGTGTGTGAGATGAAATTGGTGCGGAATCTCGTAGAGGTGTGTGGTTGCCATGATTTTGTGGTGCGAGATCACCAAAAATCTGTCGCATGGTGGTTTGATCATCTGGATTCGATGGTTGGGGAGGTTGTTAGGCGTCTGGAGAAGCGGGTTGTAGTGTTGGGTTATCCACTTGTGGCTGAGGATGTGGATTTAAAGCCATAGATTTTGCATGGGGTGCTGGCTGTGAATTTTCAGTGGTGTGAGTGGCTGTGGTGGTATCGATGTGCATAGTGATCTACTCGTGTGAATCGTCCATGTGGTGCAAGATATAAGTGCATGTTCATTTGTGCCCAAGAGGATCTTCTAGAATGTGCAAGCAAGAAATTAACTTCAAGTTGTAAGGTTTGACTTATAAAGTAGTTAAAATTTAATTAAAAAAACTTAAAAACTCGATAATACTAATAGAAATTTTAAAAACTCCAAAATGGACAAAACTTGACCCACCCGACCACTGATTGGGGCATCAACAAATCACTTGGCATTACAATGCATGTTTACAATAGAAGTGGTTAGTGTCAAAAATTTATTAGTTTTCCACCCAACGCCTGTCATTTTGTCGCCTTGTCTCCAACCATCATTGGAATCGATCTTTTGCACTCAAAGAATGATATGATTGTGATCGCCTTAGGTTAACCACTTTCTCTATTCTGCATTCCAAACTTCTTTGCATTCTGTTCTTCTTCCTCTCTCTCCTTGCTAAAACTCTGTAGAACCAATCAAACATCTTGTATAGGGCATTGCTCTTTTTCCTTCCACCTCCATGCCACGTGTATTTTTAAGATACACTGCTTTTGCTTGACAGTGTGAGCGCTCCATTCCTTGGCTACTCTAGATGCCCAATGAACCGTATGTGTCAAGAAAAAATGAACTATGTGCTGAAAAAACAATTAAACTTTAGTTCAAACATTGATGTTTTTTTACTGCAAAGACAAAGCGTTCAATCCACCATGTAATGTGTTATGTGCATCTCCCCCTAGGCATCCACCATTTGCGCTATGAAACTATTGATTCCAAACTTTAAGGTGGATATCTCAGCACATGTTAGCTTTGCCTTTTCAAGCAGACAAAAAATATCATCTACAGGCTGCTTCACACAAGCACGCTTAATTCCTAAGACTGCTTCGTTACCTTTGTGGGGTGGTAATGGCACACATCTTTTTTCACAATTGAAACTCATTGGGACTTTGGCAATTAAAATAGTCTGAAAAAAAATGCCTAGCGTTACTACCACCCATATATATTTAATTAGGACAATCCTATGTACTTCTAAATGCCTTCTTGTCCTTTGATAACTCAACTGCACCCCCATGTAGGCCAACACTTGATAGAATAGATTTGAGTTCTCTTAAACACTCTTATCTTCTTTCTGCAGGCTCCATATTCCAAGCATAATTAATATGGAGCATAAGCAACTTGTCAAGAATTTGTAGGCGGGCATGAAGGGTGCACACATGCACATTTTTTAGTGGAATCGGTAGAATAGGATCCCAATTTGGATCTTCCATGTCTCGATTAGGTGATACACTCTAGTTACAACTGAGGATACCTTGAAACCATTGTTGTAGTGCTTTACCCACTGTTTGTGTAGTGGGAATACTTTTCATAGAGTTGATTGCAGCTTTGCCACCCTTATCCTTATCGCCCTTTGACTTGTTGGCCTTTGCAACCTTGCCCTCAGCTCCCAATGAGACTTTACTGTGGAAACAATAAATGCATGGAAAGAGGGTCATTGAACCTTGCTTGCACCCTAACATACACTTGAGAGTTTTTAAGTATCCTGCTAAATGCCACTCCACTTGGAACATACCCAGACCTGAAACCTGCAATCCTTGTCCTTCTTGTTGTTGCCAAATGACATCAATGACTGGGGTGTGATTGAAATACCATTTCAAGGACTCATGTGTCTCGTGTGGGAGATGAAAAGTTACCAGGCACCAAATATTCTTCTCGTATTGAGCACCTAAATAGGTGTTTCCCTTCTCATTGGCATTTAACTCAACATTGACGCCCACCAAGGTTTTGTTCATAAACGTAACACTTACCCTTTTGAGCCATTGACCTTTGACAATCTGGAATTTATCAAGCTTCATTAAAAATATAACTTTGTCATCACACTCTTCCTATGTCAACTCATAAAATCTAATCATTGACTTATGGAGCTTCAACAAGTCAACATAGACATTGTTGAACTCATTGTAATGGAAGGATACGGTTGTCTTCTAATGGCATGGCATCCTCCACATATTGAAATCCATCCATCAAGCTTGTAACATCATTAGTGGTGCACCTTTTTGCAACGCTAACACTGTAAGGTGTTGGCAACAATTTAAACAAACCTTTTGCCATGCGACTTAGTGTGACAATTCTATACAAAGCTTATTCTTGCGTTGTCACACACCTTCATCATCTCTTGAAGTGACACAATGCTCTTTGGCTCACTGAAATATTTCTGGCGCAAAGCATTAGCAAAGACAACATTGGATGGATTATGCAATAGCTCCACCAACTCCTTTGGCTTGATGATATGCTACAACAATGTATGTCTAGTTGTTTGAGCATTGAAATCGATTCCCATCACCATCAAATCCAAGTTCTTGCATATTGAAATAATATTAATACTGAAAAAAATGTAATAAATTAAAAGCTTGTATTTGTATCCTTACCGAGTTTGATGGATACGTGTTTTTTGAGCTCCACCACTTGAAGATAGCATAGAGATTGCACGTCACGCTTGCGCTTACGAATGTGGTAGCTTAATGGAATGTGTATGAGATGATCGATTTGCCAACACATATTACCTGTAGTGTGTTGTAGCTGAACGTAATTGTCTAGCCTGCGCTCTTGCTCCATTTTTTGATGCTCTACTTTTTTTATTAAGCTTCACCACCTAACCTTTAAGTGCTTCGTCTTCTCATTGGCTTTCTCTCTAACTTGTTGAATGTCTTTCACGTACAAATAGGCAGCTAAGAGATGTTTTCTTGCTTCCCTTTCATTTACAAAAGCTGAATACAATCTCCAGTAGTAGCCAAACAATCCGCCTCTCCCATCTTCAATAAAACGCACTAGCTCAGTATTGTTACGGAAGAACAATAATGCATTGGTCATTGGATCGCTAGGGTAAATATGAACATCAACCCATAAGTTGATTGCTTTGTACCCAATGTTTCATAGCCGATCTGCAACATGGGGACTAAATGTGCCAAGTCGCACAGTAGCGTACTCCTGCTCCAAATCAGTTTTTAATCGATATTGTTTTGTCTTGTTAGTAATGTCTTGCAGTGGTAGGGGATTGAATGAAATTTGTGTTACCTAATCAAGAAAGTTAGAGAGAGAATGTGTAATGGTGATTGCTAAAGACAAGTGAAGTTGGCTATGGAGGAAAGAAGTGGAGAGTACTCACAGATAGGAGAAAAAATATTGTGTTGTGGAGGAAAGAAAGAGAGGGAGTGCAACTCAATCTCCTTTGAATTCAAATTGTTGATCATCAGTGTAGAGAGAGAAATGTTGTTGCACACAGAGGTAATGGAGTTTCTCATTGCTCTGAACTAGAGCTGGCATTAGGAAAAGTTTGGACTCAAAAAAATAACTTTTTGGCGTTAGAGAGAGAATGTTGTTCGACCAATAGAGTTTGAGTCACCACAACGGTAGCTCCAATTTATTTGATTTTTATCTCAAATTTTTGCGTTTTCAAAAAATAGTTTTTTCTGTTAAGAAGATTTGAATAAGAAGATACGACGCGATTTGTGCAAATTATTCCCCTACCATGGCCGACGAACGTCGAATGTGCCATAACTCACATTCAATGAGGCACACCTTTTGATGAACACTTTTCAAGCTACTACTTCTTGTGTAAACTAGTGAGCCTCTTTTCTTCTATCGTTTTTTGCGTAGTGTCACTTCGCAGCTAATAGAAGCAGAGATGGAAGAAAGACGACCACGACGACCATCCGCCTCTGTTAAATCTGTGGAACAACTTTGACTTAGACCATGGTCGCTGGATGTCTACCATAGTCACCATTGGTAGTTGGGTTCTGCATCAAACAAGAAGAAGAAAACGGATGTCAAATGAATTCATCAACAACTACAAAGGACGTGTGAAAGATTTTCGCTTGTCTCAAACGGGAAAGACAGTGAAAGAGGTGCTCATTGAGTTTCATAATAATCAATATCTAATTCCCCTAAATGATTTTCTCATATTAAACTGATCATTTAATGTGGGGAAGTGCCAGGGGAGAAAAAGCTAGAATATTAGTTAAGCTAGCAGACTGGCCACAGTAGGGATCCAAAGGAGGGAAAATAGGGATCCAAAGGGGGGGCCATCTGCAAAAGAGCCATGTGCAACAATGGGCTAAAAAGACCCTAAGGTTCAGCCCATTAAGAATTCCAAAATGCTAAGGTTCCAAAATTCAAAGGTTGTGTCCAAAGGTCAACCCTAGGGAAATTGGATGCTTTGTGTTTGACCAAAAAGTCTTTTCAAATCCCTACATAGGAGGGGGCGAGCCTTGGGAGTAGGGGATGAGAGAGAAAGTCACACACACACACACACACACACACACACACACACACACACACACACACACACACACACACACACACACAAGCTCCCTTTACACAAAGGGAATTCGGGACACATGTCAGCTCCCTAGCCCAGATGCCCACAAGGTGTGCCCAATTCCTATTGGATGGCCTTGGAGGTGGACCAATGAGATTTAGGCTAGAGTAAATCTAGTTTAATTAATTTAAAACACTTAATAAAAGAACCAATGAGAATTAAATCCTCTAGAAGACTATTGGACAGTCTCCCAAGGGGTCCAATGAGCATTCAGCAGCCTAATGGCTTGCCTGATTCCTATTGGCTAGGAGGCAAAGGGGTCCAATGAGAGTTTAGTTTGATTATCAAATTACCTAAAGCTCTCACAAAAGGGGAAAGGGGGACACATGTAAATAGTCTATCACTTATGCTGCTTAATAATCATTGGCTTGACTTGGGGAGGGCCAATGTGGAGATAGCAAGAGCAAATAGCAAGAGGGCTCGCCCCAAGAGAGAGAGAGGGGGCTGATTTTTGCAAGGCATTATCACACACATACACACACTCACACAATCTCATGTGTGAAGAAAGAGAAGACTATCTCTTCCCAAGCTTTAATGGAGAGCTCATCACCTACTCCAAGCTTGTGAGATAGAAGCCTACATCAACACACTCTTGGCATGTGGATGCAAATCCAACCAAGAGCCAAGCTTCTATGCATGCTCATCTCCTCTACCAAGCTAATTACTAAGCTAAGCTATGCTAATATGAGAGATTATGTGAGGAGATGTACATCTTTCTCGTAAGATACTCCTTCTTCCTCTCAATCTACTTTCATACCCTGCTAGCTCTCACCATCTTCGAAGGTGTGTGAGGTCTTGGGTATGAGAACGGGGATAATTAATGTTGTGTTTGCTAAGTGTTTTGCTTAGTGCATGAATCTTTCATCTTCATTGCACTAGCTAGCCTTGAAGGAACACAAAGAATTGTATTGTACAATGTCTCTCTTGATGGGAGAAACCATAATACAAAGCCTTTTGGAAGGGGGACCGGCTCCATGCAAATCCGGTCCTCAACTGTTGTCAATAGCTTAATTTCTCTCTCTTTTGAAAGTATTGTGGATGCTATCTAACTAGGTGTTATGCTTTTTGTTGCTCTCTCCACCCAAGCACTCTTGTAATTCTCATCAGGAATCGATTCTAATGAAATGCCCACTATGTTCAAGCTAATTTCCGCTACACATAAGGTTTTAGACCATTAAATGTTACATTGGTATCAGAGCACAAAGTTTCTCTTTTTTTGCTCAAGAAGAGAGGTCCTCAAGCTAGCTATAAATGGTTGGTATTATTAATTTCCTGTGAGTAAGTAGAATAGGGATTTTTCAGCCTTGCAGTGCGCCTTCCTTCGTGTAGTTAACGGGCCAACACCGTCGAGAGCTATGGTCTTAATAGTGTAGTCCTATGGGGCTTGCCTACGGCTTACCCAATATTGAGCTATTAGAAGCTTGACAGGAGGCGGTGCTGTTTTGGTGTCGAAAGACCCTCTCTTCTATTCCTTGCAATTATTGGTATTCGAGCCGCGGGTACAGTAGGTTGAGTGCTTTTTCTAAAAGGGTAAAGAGGAGTAGCAACTAGGGCTTGTAGTGCCAAAGTACACCTAAAAAGTTTACACCTAAAAGTTGTTAGAATGGCTGACAATAGTAAAGAGAGTGAAATTAATGTTGATAACTTTGATTTTGCTAATGAGCAAGCTACTAATGATGCTCCGATGCTTGTTAACTATCTTGTTTCTAGGCTTCAACAAGCCATGGGCAATCCATCTCTCCAAAGCGAAGTGCAACGGCAGCTCCGTGCTCACGGGATTCTCCAAGCTCATCACCATGACGAGAGAACACCTAGGAAGCCTCCTTGTGAGACTACCAAAAGAGGTCTCTCTCCGATTTGGGAAGAAGAAGACAATCCGTACGAAGGGCTCAAGAATTTACTTCTTAATGATGCATCTCCTTCCCAAAGGAGAACTCAAGAGCCTCCACCGAAGGAACGAGAAATAAGTGAGTCTCCCGCCACCTCGGTGGAGATGGCTCATATTAGCTAAGCTATGCTAATATGAGAGATTATGTGAGGAGATGTACATCTTTCTCGTAAGATACTCCTTCTTCCTCTCAATCTACTTTCATACTCTGCTAGCTCTCACCATCTTCGAAGGTGTGTGAGCTCTTGGGTCTGAGAATGGGGATAATTAAAGTTGTGTTTGCTAAGTGTTTTGCTTAGTGCATGAATCTTTCATCTTCATTGCACTAGCTAGTCTTTAAGGAACACAAAGAATTGTATTGTACTATGTCTCTCTTGATGCGAGAAACCATAATACAAAGCCTTTTGGAGGGTGGTCCGGCTCCATGCAAATCCGGTCCTCAACTGTTGTCAATAGCTTAATTTCTCTCTCTTTTGAAAGTATTGTTGATGCTATCTAACTAGGTGTTATGATTTTTGTTGCTCTCTCCACCCAAGCACTCTTGTAATTCTCATTAGGAATCTATTCTAATGAAATGCCCACTATGTTCATGCTAATTTCCGCTACACATAAGGTTTTAGACCATTAAATGTTACATTGAGCATGCATATATGCACTCCAAACTACGACTACAACAGTCACCTTTGGGGTTTCCTGCTCATAGACCAAACTGTGTGACTACTATATTGCTAAAAAGTCTTTAAAGATCCTTCAAGTTATTTTGTTGACTATTTCTTGTGACCATTCTCTTATCTTTTGTTTTTGCAGATATGTATCCTTCTAACAAAGAAGACTGGCAACCAGTTGAGTGTATAATTGGTATTTTTTATGCTTTTCATGCTTCGGTGGGAGAACTTATGTACAGAACTAGTGCGAGAAGAGATTTTGTAGAGAGGGGAGTTTTCTTTTACGACTACTTTTACAACGCCCCTTGATCTGTCCATGGATTTGGCACTTTGAAACCTTTCCCTCTTCCCCAACAAGATTCCCCAAAGTGGCCAGTTCCAACTTCAGAAACCTCTGAGTGTTTTAAACTCAAGCTTCATCAGTAAATTTTGAAGTGTTTGCGACCAAACATTGCAAGCAGGCAAGTACGAGTCAGTCTATTTATGCCATTACATGTCTTTATAGATTTCTTCCACGATGAGGAGGTTAGAAAAATAGAAACCATGTTCATCTGCAAATCCCAAACTTGCCTTGATTTTTTGGATGATAATTGGGATTTCAGTGATTCTGAAGGCATTTTGTGCAAAGTTGACAAGCGCTCGGTTGCGTGCAAGTGTATGATAGCATCACAGAACTTTATAGTTTCTTTCTACTACATGAGGTGGCATCGAGTGAATGGTCAGTTGGTAGCTATGGATCAAGATTTAAGTGACAATGCTTTTAATCCCTTGATGCCCATCGAGATATGGTTTTCAAATTATTTGCTTACAGTTGTTGTGGTCAGATCAAATGTCACTTTAAGATAGGTTAGAGAGGATCTGTTAAATGAGTCCGATCTCAATTTGACTTCAAAATTTGTTTCAAGTGTAACATTCGAAAGGTACTAAGCTACATGTATTACTTTTATACGTTGATGTTTCTATCGTGCTCATGTATCCCAATGTCTTATCGTGTTGTCGTGCTGTGACACGTACGTAGTGGGAACGCATGCTACAAGATCTATCTTGTAATTTTTTAGATAATAATTATATTTCCTATAATGTACATATGCATATTTAATTATAATAATAAGCCTTCTATCTCATCCTATTATTTTTCTCAAGGATAACCTATTCTTACTTTACCATCAGAAAATACTATGGGAAAAGCATCAATAGCTCCTCCTCTTTAACTTGGGGCAAAAAGCATTGATTCTTTATTTCTACTATCTCATTATCATCTCACACCCTAGCTAGATCCTATATCTAGGGTAAACTCCAATATATATATTCTATGTATTTTTATACTTTTCTTATATTTCTTTTTAAATAGCTACTAGGAGGGAATCAAATCCTAATGGGACACTAGGTGGCATGACTTCAAAGATACACTTATTTTAATGCATTATTTCAAGCATGATTACAAAACTTTGTCAAGAATCAATGTCATGCTTTCATATGGCATAAGGTGTCCTTTGGAATTAAATGAAAGTTTAGGCTAAGGGGACCACAGGAAGACTTTTGCTGCCAGAAATGGACCCTATTTTGATGAATTTTTTACACAAGGTTCCAACCCAAATTGGAAAATAATTTTAAAATGAAAATCGTAGCTAATGAGCTGAAGCTTCTGCCCATATTTTTACTTTTTTATTTGGAGCCACGGTTGAGGAGATATGATCAAAATACCGGACCCCAGTCTGCCCACATCATGCAGGGACAGCTCATTTCCAAATTTTCCAATTCCTATTCACACTGGCTCCTCTCTTCTTGTGTAAACCCTTGGGGGTTCCCTTCACCTATAAAAGGGTACCTCTTCTTCCTTGAAAAGAACTCAAGCATTCAAGCCATTGATGAGAGGAATTCTTGAGGGAGTGAGTAGTAATGCCTAATTGTACTTAGCGCCATTAACATAAGCCCAAGCCTACACTTTCTCCTAGAGGAAGACTAGCCATTCTTGTACGCTATCCTTGGAAGATCAACTCTAATCAAAGAAGGTGTTGTACTTGGCGTATCAATCAAAGTGGAGTGCTCCCCTCTTCTTCTCTCTCCATCAATAATGGTGCGGAAGGGTTTGTCAAGTACGATGTGTTCTACATTGATGTTTTCTTGATTTCTTGTTGTTTTCTTTTTCATCTCCAATCCGACACACACACACACACACACACACACACACACACACACACACACACACACACACACACATATATATATATATTATATATATATATATATATATATATATATATGTATCTACTCTCATCTCCTTAACCAAACCTATCTCTCTCATTCTTAGTAATTCATCCTCTCTGCAAATTCTAGGTTCTCTTTTCTACAGGTACATCTCTCCCCGCAGTATCCTTATTGCCTACGGGCAAGAATAGGGCTTGGGAGGGAAACTTCTCATCTCTTCACTTCTCTCATATCTACATTTCTCACATACTATCCTAGATGAATAACCCACATGATGATCATTTCTATAGCTTTCACTCTGTACGATCTATTAGAATTAACGTATGGAGTAGCCAAAAAATACACTTTCAACAACGTATAGTGTTTCTCTTTGGCCCAGAAAGGCTTAATGAAATACTTCTATCACCGGATCCCATCATACTACCTCTCATAGACTATAACTTTTCTTTTGACGTAAGCGTAGTTATCTTGCTATGAACCAAGAGGATTTGTACACACAATTAATCCCAATCACTAGACAAAATATATATATTATGGTAAGCACAAAACTACAATTCCAAAGAAGAATCTGTAGCCTATTTGGTCAGTCAAGATTGAATGCCATTAACTCATCTATTAACCCTTTCATATTACCCATGATACGATATTACCATAGCCTTGATGTTTTCATTTTTGTATTGTTTTGACATTCTCTTTTGTGTTCTTTCTTTGTGTGTGTGAGTGCAAGAGAGAAAGAGTGAGTCTTCTTTGATTGCACTTCTTTCCAAACCCTAGTCTTCATGGCATCTATGGTTTAACTCCTTCATATAGTTTTTGTTGAGTTCTCTCACAAACTTTCACAGCCATAAGCCCGGTGCTTTTCTGGCAAGACCGCAAATTTCTCAACATATTTTTGGTGAACCCGATGCGAACCTGCTAGGGTGAGAGTTTGTGGGAACCATGGGTGATCATGTTGAGCAACAAGGTATGCATTTTGACCCAGCAACAATGCAAATGTTTCAAGCATTTGCAATGTTCATGCAACAATAATATGCTTCTGAAAGAAGGGAGATTTCAGCAACGAAGGCCATACAAGCGGCCGTCAACAGAATGGATCAGTTCAATGGCAAAGATGTAACCAAGTACTTACGCGAGTATGTGAAGGAGATGGAGCTGCAACGCGTGTCAGAAGGTGAGATGATTCAAAGCTTTGAGCTAGTTGTTGCTCCAGAAATTAGGGAGCATGTTAGGGCAATTAAAGATGGGCATGGGAGAAATTGGGAAGAACTCAAAGTAGCTTTAAAGGAGGAATATTTCATGGAGGACTCGGAGAGAGTGACCAAAAGGACATTCTTAGAATGGGTAGTCAAGCCAAAGCAATGACTATCAATAACAGAGATACTTAGGGAATTTGAGCGGAGCTATGCACAACTCACTAGGACAGAAAGGGCCACACTAGATGCAGAGAAGACAGATCTTTTCTTACAAGCTGCAGGTAAAGATTTTCAAGAAAATTTGGAGCTTCTTCTTGAAGATAAAGATGTTGAGCAAGGACTAAAGATCGACTGGAATGAGGTTGAAGGTGCTGTCTCACTGCTTGCCAAACGACAAAGAAGAAGGGACAAGATGGTAGTAAACACTACAAGTCCTTCCGCCTCAACTTCTGACAAAATGGTAAAGCCTACTTTTATCACTCCTAAGTTTGATGAGTCCATGCTAGATGAGCTTGTGAAGGGAATGCGTGACTTGAAGGTGAAGTTTGCAAAGCTTGAAGAAAAAGGCCAACCATCAGGGCCACTTCCTAGGCAAAGACAACAGCCCAAAGAAGGGTTTGTTAATAGATGTATTTGGTGTGATAGTACAGACCATGTAAGATGGGATTGTGATGATTTTAGTGATGCTTTGTCAAAAGATGTTTTCTTTTTTAAGGATGGTAAAATCCACTTAAGAGAGACAGGTCTACCCTTGAGAACTAACTTTGGGAAGGGGGGAATGCAAACCTTAGTTGAAGATATGGCAACCAAGCATGCCACCTCTTCAGTTGAGGCAGCTACTTATGAAGTAAAAATTGAACATTTTTGTGATGAAGAGGTGAGTGACCATCATGGTCAAATTTGGCCAAATGTCATGCAATTAGCTAAAAAGGGAAAGCTTACAAAAGAGATTCCACATGAAGCAAGTGATTGCATACGTCTAGAAACAGGATGGAATGATCCAGTGGACTCATTGTCAATGCATGCCTACATTACAAAATGCCAACAAAATGAGGCGATTGTAGAAGAGAAGCGCAGACGTGAGAATGCTAATGTAGGACCATCAAAAAGAGCTTCTAGAAGTGGGGGAAGAAGCAACTCAATGCCTTCTCAAACACCCTCAACACAAGGAGCATCTCTACCTGAAGTACTCATGGAGGAGTCTACAACAGGAAAGAAGAAAGAGCCAACGAAAGGTAAGACAAAAGGCCCAACTTATAAACTACAATCTGATATTGAGGTTGCTACAGATTTAAAGAAAGTCTTGGAGGAAAGGATCTTGAATAGCAACATTGAGTTTACTCTGGGAGAAGTTCTTGGCATTGCAAAGCGTGAATTCCATGAGGAGATCATTGACATCATCAAGAGCAAGAGGCAAACCCTTGCTGAAGTTTCTCGTCCACAGGTTGAAGGGGAAACCTCAAAGACACAAGGGATGCAACTGCAAAATAAGGAGAATGATGGAGCTGTGGTAGGATGCTACCAATCTAGTGGGAGAGTGAAGCAAGTGCATTTCTCAAATGATGATGAAGAAGTTGAAGATATTCCTAGGAGTTACTATTCACGAAGTCATTGGGCAAGGGCTACTACAGAAACTTTGGTCAAGGTAGGTGATCTTGAAGAGCCATTTGTTGCCTTGATTGACCATGGTTCAGAAATAAACATAATGTCAAAGAGTCTCTACAACAAGTGAAAATGGCCGATGGACACAGATCATGGCTGGATGGTAAAAGTGACAAAGAATTTATCCGGTGAATTGTATGCAGCATGTCCAGGTGTGAAGGTAACAATAGGTGATGTAAAGATTGACCAAAACTTCTTTGTACAGGATACATCTTCATATCATCTCATCCTTGGACAACCCTACATTGTGGGAGTTTGAATGGAAACAAAGGTAATGGATGATGGTTCAGCATATGCTAGGATACGTAGCAAAGATGGTAAATGAGCTGTCCAATTTCTCACAGTTTGTGTGAACCATGAAAGAAATCGTGACAACCTCAGAGAACATCCTCTACCAAAGGTGAGCAAAGAGTTTCATGATCATAGAGAAATGATGGGTTTGGCCAAGTACCATTGTAAAGTGGGATTGCAGTGGTACAGAAAGAAAAAGGGTCTCGCCGGATCCAAAAATAGGTGAAGCGTTTTCAACGAGCTCCTTGGTAACAAAGAATGGATCAGTATGTTTTACAAAACTTGAAGATTTGAAGAGATGTGAGATGCAATATGTGCATCATGTACAAATAGGCATGAAAAAGAGTGGGTTGCTAGAGCCTACTGAAAATGTTTTGGGTTTGTGTGAACAAGTTTCTTTTGTAGATACTATGGGTGAGCTTGATGCTATAATGGGGTCTAATTTGCATCTTGAAAATGAAGTTGTGGAAGTTTGGTCTATGGAAATGTATCAAGTAATAGAAGCCTTTAAAGAAAGCCAAACAGTTGGCCCAGAAGTCCATGTTGAAACTAAATACAAGAGTGTAGCAAAGAAGGTGAAACCAATAGCTTCACCCTTACCACCCAACAAAAGGGAAAAGATTGAGCAGGCTTCTTTACAACCAAGTTTGAAGAATCCTAAAAAGATTGGGCATACCTTCACAAAGGAGTCTTTCCAAGACTTGCAGATTGGTCGCAAGGAGTTTCTAACACAGGAAGAGACAAAGTGATTCAAAGAAATGCTTTCAAAGCATGGTAAGGCTTTTGCATTTGAGCCACATGAGATAGGATGTGTTGATCCTTCTATTGTAGCTCCTATGGTAATTTTCATAATACCTCATGTGCCTTGGAATCTGTGGCCTATTTCGGTTCCAAAGGCTCATTTGCCAAAGTTAGTAGAGCTACTGAATGAGAAAATCAAAATGGGAATCTTGGAGCCTTCTTGTGCTCCATACTCAAATAGGTGGTTCACAGTTCCGAAGAAGAATGGTTCTCTACGCTTCATCCAAGATATGCAACCAGTGAACAAGGTGACAATTACAAATGTAGGTACATGTCCAATTGTGGATGAGTTTGCAGAGGCATTTGCATGGAGTGCAATGTACTCAATGGGGGATCTCTACTCAGGGTATGATCAATTTCAGCTTGCAATCAAAAGCAGAGACTTGACAACCACGAGGACACCTTTGGGTTTGGTAAGGATGTGTAACTTGCCACAGGGAGCAACCAACTCGATTGCACATATGATGAATGGGATGAATAAGGTCTTACGTGACTTTATTCCTCAAATCACAATGCCTTTCATTGATGATTTGCCTATCAAAGGATGTGAAGAAAGTGACAAAGATGAAGCTTTGGATCTCAAGGGATGTCGCAGGTTTGTGGTAAATCACATAAATGATTGTGATAAAATTTTGTCTAGGTTGGAAGAAGTGAATCTTACATTGTTAGGGAAAAAGTCTATGTTTGGTGTGAATGAAGTGCTTATTGTGGGGCACATGTGCGGGCCATATGGTAGGAAACCTTGTCCAACAAAGGTAGATGCCATCCAAAGAATGAAAGAAACGTGCACTAGCATCACTGAGGTTAGAAGGTTTCTGGGAGCATGTGTCTTCTATGTTATTTGGATTCCACATTATGCACATGTAGCTGATCCTCTTTATCAGCTGCTTAGAAAGAATCAGAAGTTTAAATGGACAGAAGCACATGTAAAATCCATGAAAAAGCTAAAGGAGTTGCTCCAGTCAGCAACAACTTTGAGAAAGGTAGACTATGAGTGTCAAAGGCCAGTAATTGTGACAATAGACACCAGTCCTACAGGGATTGTATAGTCAATAGGGCAAGATGACAAAGAAGGACACAGGTATGTGGTAAGATTTGGAGCAAAGGTGCTAAGTGCTCGCCAAAGAAACTATCCACAGATAAAGAGAGAGTTATGGGGTAGGGTTACAGCCTTGAAAAGTGGGAAAGAGTACCTAATTGGTGCATGTGTGGTTGTAGAAACAGATTGTCTACCACTTCTTGGGATGATTACAAGGTGCTCAACTCCAGACATTGCTATGTTGCGGTGGATTGCCTACATTAAGTCCTTAAATCCTGAGTTTAAGCACATTGCAGGTAAAGACAATACAATGGCAGATATGCTATCAAGGGCAAAGTATGAAGATGAGTCACAAATGATTGACGAGGGAGATGATGTAGGCACAAAGTTCTATTCTATCTCTCATGTCAAAGGTAACAATGTCTGCATGACTAATCTACTTGAATCATTCTTGAAAGAGCTTTATGAAGGTGATTGGCTTCTTATTGGAAGCTACTTGAGTACTCTAACAAAACAGGATGATTGGTCTGAACAAGAATTCAAGAGGATACACAGGAAAGCATATGTGTACTTTTTGAGGGATGGTTACTTGTGGAAGCATCCTAAACAAAAGGGTGATACACCACAAAGGGTTATATGTAAAAAAGAGACTCAAGTAAAGCTCATGCAAGAGTTTCATGAGAGTCTATGGGCTGGACATAGGGGTGTATGGGCAACCTTCTCCAAGTTGAAAGAAAAATACTGGTGGAAGGGTATGTATAAAGATGTATCTCAGTTTGTAGAGACATGTGTAACTTGTCAAGTGTATTCAAATGTTCGACATCGTGATGGATTGCACCCTACATATCCACTAGCCATGCACTATAAATGGGTTGTGGATCTAGTCACAATGCCTCTAGGACTCCGGCAGATGAGATACTTGGTTCTTGCATGAGAGGACCTAACTAACCATGTTGAAGGAAGAGCATTAAGAGCTAAAACCACAGAATCTGTGTGCAAATTTCTTCTTGATGAGTGGATTTGCCGTTATGGTTGTGTGGGAAAAATTACTGCAGATAGAGGTGAACTGGATGCCGAAGAAGCAAGGGAGTTCTTTTCTAGATTAGGAATCAAGCTTTCTCTTACTACAGCTTACAACCCTGAAGGCAATGGAAAGAGTGAAAGAGGGCATCCTCCTATCATCAAAGCTTTGGCCAAGGCTTGTGACGGAAGAGTTGGTGAGTGGCCAAAACTATTACCATATGCTTTATGGGTTGATCGTACAACACATAGCTCAGTAACTGGCTACATGCCTACGGAGCTAATGTATGGTCAAAATCCAGTGATGCTGATTGAGGATACAATTCCCACATGGAATGTACTACCTTGGCAAGAGGGGCTTAGCAGGGAAGATCTCCTTGCACTGCGTATAAGGCAGCTAGAGAGAAGACCTGGAGACATTGAAGTTGCAAAAGAACGACTCAAAAATGCAAGGTTAAAAAACAAGGACTACTTTGATAAGCGACATCGACTCAGGAGCAAAGCAATTGACAAAGGTGACTGGGTTTTGGTGTATGATAATAGCCTTGATAACCAGCACACAGTCATGCGTAAGTTTTCAAAAAGATGGTTTGGACCGTATGTTGTAAAGCATGTGCATGAAAATGCTACTTACAGCTTGTCTGAACTAGATGGTACAGAAGTAAAGATTCCCATTGCAGGAAAAAGGATCAAAATGTTTAAGAGAAGAGGAGACAATGATCCAGAAGATGTTGATGAGGAGGAAGAGCAAACCACAGGTAAAGATCAAAGTGAAGATGAAGATTTGGAATCATCCAGTGAAGAAGAAAGCAAGGAAGATGTACAAGAGGGCTGATATTACAAAGAAATAATGTGGCACATACCGGAGGATGTGCAGGTTTAGAGAGGGTGGATGTCGTGCTGTGACACGTACATAGTGGGAACGCATGCTACAAGATCTATCTTGTAATTTTTTAGATAATAATTATATTTCCTATAATGTACATATGCATATTTAAGTATAATAATAAGCCTTCTATCTCATCCTATTATTTTTCTCAAGGATAACCTATTCTTACTTTACCATCAAAAAATACTATGGGAAAAGCATCAATAGCTCCGCCTCTTTAACTTGGGGCAAAAAGCATTGATTCTTTATTTCTACTATCTCATTATCATCTCACACCCTAGCTAGATCCTATATCTAGGGTAAACTCCAATATATATATTCTATGTATTTTTATACTTTTCTTATATTTCTTTTTAAATAGCTACTAGGAGGGAATCAAATCCTAGTGGGACACTAGGTGGCATGATTTCAAAGATACACTTATTTTAATGCATTATTGCAAGCATGATTACAAAACTTTGTCAAGAAGCAATGTCATGCTTTCATACGGCATGAGGTGTCCTTTGGAATTAAATGAAAGTCTAGGCTAAGGGGACCACGGGAAGACTTTTGCTTCCAAAAATGGACCCTATTTTGATGAATTTTTTACACAAGGTTCCAATCCAAATTGGAAAATAATTTTAAAATGAAAATCATAGCTAATGAGCTGAAGTTTTTGCCCATATTTTTACTTTTTTATTTGGAGCCACGGTTGAGGAGATATGATCAAAATACCGGACCCCAGTCTGCCCACATCATGCAGGGACAACTCATTTCCAACTTTTCCAATTTCTATTCACACTGGCTCCTCTCTTCTTGTGTAAACCCTTGGGAGTTCCCTTCACCTATAAAAGGGGACCTCTTCTTTCTTGAAAAGAACTCAAGCATTCAAGCCATTGATGAGAGGAATTCTTGAGGAGTGAGTAGTAATGCCTAATTGTACTTAGTGCCATTAACATAAGCCCAAGCCTACACTTTCTCCTAGAGGAAGACTAGCCATTCTTGTACGCTATCCTTGGAAGATCAACTCTAATCAAAGAAGGTGTTGTACTTGGCATATCAATCAAAGTGGAGTGCTCCCCTTTTCTTCTCTCTCCATCAATAATGGTGCCGAAGGGTTTGTCAAGTAAGATGTGTTCTACATTGATGTTTTCTTGATTTCTTGTTGTTTTCTTTTTCATCTCTAATCCGACACACACACACACACACACACACACACACACACATATATATATATATATATATATATGTATATATATATATATATATATGTATCTACTCTCACTCCTTAACCAAACCTATCTCTCTCATTCTTAGTAATTCATCCTCTCTGCAAATTCTAGGTTCTCTTTTCTACAGGTACATCTCTCCCCGCAGTATCCTTATTGCCTACGGGCAAGAATAGGGCTTGGGAGGGAAACTTCTCATCTCTTCACTTCTCTCATATCTACATTTCTCACATACTATCCTAGATGAATAACTCACATGATGATCATTTCTATCGCTTTCACTCTGTACGATCTATTAGAATTAACGTATGGATTAGCCAAAAAATACACTTTCAACAACGTATAGTGTTTCTCTTTGGCCCAGAAAGGCTTAATGAAATACTTCTATCACTGGATCCCATCATACTACCTCTCATAGACTATAAATTTTCTTTTGACGTAAGCGTAGTTATCTTGCTATGAACCAAGAGGATTTGTACACACAATTAATCCCAATCACTAGACAAAATATATATATTATGGTAAGCACAAAACTACAATTCCAAAGAACAATTCGTAGCCTATTTGGTCAGTCAAGATTGAATGCCATTAACTCATCTATTAAACCTTTCATATTACCCATGATACGATATGACCATAGCCTTGATGTTTTCATTTTTGTATTGTTTTGACATTCTCTTTTGTGTTCTTTCTTTGTGTGTGTGAGTGCAAGAGAGAAAGAGTGAGTCTTCTTTGATTGCACTTCTTTCCAATCCCTAGTCTTCATGGCATCTATGGTTTAACTCCTTCATGTAGTTTTTGTTGAGCTCTCTCACAAACTCTCACAGCCATAAGCCCGGTGCTTTCCTGGCAAGACCGCAAATTTTTCGACAGCGTATGTTGCATTGCAGGTACCTCACAGACAAGAAAATACGACTCTTTGTGCACAGATTACCAGCGACAGACTTGAAATAGTGAACTAACTGTACACAATGATTCAAATACTATTCTCAAACATTACTCAACAAAGGCAGCTCTCTACATTACCAAACACCATTGGATCCTCACTCTCCCATTTTTTTGGAAAGCTGTACACAACATTTTGTAAACCTTGAACCATAATCAAAACAAAAGTCAAATTTCGATCCACTGCTTGTAATCAATTTGTCAAAAGTACATTTCATAATCTCTTTCTAATCTTGTGCGTGCGGTGATGTGGGGGCTGTTGGTTGAGGTTGAGGAGAGGTGGTGGCTTGGGGGTTTGGGGGCTCTGGAGCTGCTTCATGAGTAGGAGAGGTGCTGGGTGGGGGGTTTGAGGGTTCTGGAGCTGTTTCTTGAGGACGAGAGCTGGTGGGAGCTTGGGTTGGGGAGGCATCTGGGGAGATATTGATATGTGATTGTGTTGGTATGGTAGACAAGGGGTATCTTGTCGATGGAGGCCTAGGCGTGGGCCTTTGTGCTGGCGGGATAAAAGCATCAGGTGCTCCGTCTGGATGCATGGTCGCGCAATTGATCAAGTTTTAAGAGCAGACACAAGCTTCCGAACAGATCTGCACAAAATACAATTAAATTTCATAAGCGACTTTTAACAAAATTCTATGCGATGTCAAACAAAATACAAAACCTCTTACCTACGTACTTCACCATGAAATCCATGGGATGAATTAGCAAGGTAGCACCGGTTTCGTTCAAGGTGTAAGAGAACAAGACTCCAATGAGCGCTATTACAAATAAACATAAGCAAAACATATGTCATCACAACAAATTAGAGTTCAAGATAAAATAATTTTACTATTGAAAACATTGCGTACCCTTCATGATAAGCCACAACAAAAAAATTTTCCGTCGCCATGTTTACTGACTGGAACCAGTCAACTACTTCCACTAAAGATGTATCCTCGGCCGTCAAAACGACCGAGAGGTTCGAGTCAAGGATTGCGACATCATCTTGCATATTCCAATGCAAATTTGAAACTACAAAACTGTAAAGAAATTCGTGCACTACAACACAACATGGAGATATCGACGCACGTATATCGATGAAATTAGCTGGCGTCGATATACGCATCGATATACGCGTCGCACTGTGCGTCGATATACATGTGGAAAGGCTTTATTTCCATGTGTATATCGACGCGTATAGCGACACAAAAAAAATTGGGGGAGAAAAGCGAAACCCGTGAGCAGCAAGGGCCATTTTCGCCTGCGCTCTGCTCAAATCTTGGCCTCCACCTGCTGCGCACGTATTATGCCCCCCCCCCCAACCCCTCTCTCTCTCTCTACATCATGTGTGTGTGTGTAGGAGAGAGAGAGAGAGAGAGAGAGAGAGAGAGAGAGAGAGAGAGAGAGAGAGAGAGAGAGAGAGAGAGAGAGAGAGAGAGAGAGAGAGAGAGAGGGTGTGTGTGTGTAGGAAAGAGAGAGAGAGAGAGAGAGAGAGAGAGAGAGAGAGAGAGAGAGAGAGAGAGAGAGAGAGAGAGAGAGAGGTGTGTGTGTGTGTAGGAAAGAGAGAGGGAGGGAGAGAGAGAGAGAGAGAGAGAGAGAGAGAGAGAGAGAAGTGTGTGTGTGTGTGTGTAGGAAAGAGAGAGAGAGAGAGAAATGTGTGTGTGTGTGTGTAGGTAATCAAAGAGATAGAGATAGATAGAGAGAGAGAGAGAGAGAGAGAGAGAGAGAGAGAGAGAGAGAGAGAGAGAGAGAGAGAGAGAGAGAGAGAGAAGTGTGTGTGTGTGTAGGAAAGAGAGAGAGAGAGAGAAATGTGTGTGTGTGTGTGTAGGTAATCAAGAGAGAGAGAGAGAGAGGGAGAGAGAGAGAGAGAAATAGAGAATTAATGTATGCTTAGGAAATTAAAATTGAAGTAAAATAATTAAAGAGAGAAATGAAATGAAATGTTATATTAACGTCTTCGAAAGGCCAAAGTGACCTATGAGACATGAGACAAGAAAGTTACAATGTGATGGATATGATACAAAGTCAGAGTAAGAAGATGAAAAAATAAAATATTATGGAATCCTAAACTGCTGGGTATGGACTAAACGGCTAAACCAGCTAGCTGGGATAGGTAGATCATAGGAGATCCAGCAGCTGTCGATGGCGGATCTCATCAATCTCCTCCATGGTCAGTAGTCTGACCGGGCGGTATGCATGTCGAGCCAAAGTGACCTAGCTAGATCCTCTGATGCAGCCTTTGTCAATGTTGTGTAGTCCTCCGTAGTCGTGGACGTCTAGATATCCCTAGCTTAGTCGCTCGTTCGATCAGTAGAGAGATAGGGAAGCAGAGAGCGAGAGAGAGAGAGAGAGAGAGAGAGAGAGAGAGAGAGAGAGAGAGAGAGAGAGAGAGAGAGAGAGAGAGAGAGAGAGAGAGAGATAGGAAATAGCTAGAGAGATAGAGAAAGAGAGTTATATGTATATATATATATATATATATATATATATATATATATATATATATATAGAGAGAGAGAGAGAGAGAGAGAGAGAGAGAGGAAATAGAGAGATAGAGAAAGAGAGTTATATATATATAATATATATATATATATATATAATATATATATATATATATATATATATATATATATATATATATATATAGAGAGAGAGAGAGAGAGAGAGAGAGAGAGAGAGAGAGAGAGAGAGAGAGGTAGGGAAGTGAAGAGCGAGACAGAGAGAGAGATAGGAAAATAAGGAAATAGAGAGAGAAAGAGAGATAGCGAGAGCGAGATCGAGAGAGAGAGAGAGAGAGAGAGAGAGAGAGAGAGAGAGAGAGAGAGAGAGAGAGAGAGAGAGAGAAAGAGAGATAGCAAGAGTGAGACCGAGAGAGAAAGAGAGATCGAGATCACTTTTTTGAGCAAGAACCATGCAATGCTTCTGAATCTTTCTCAAGTTGCTCATCCATCTCCACATTATCTTCTTGCTTGGACATGGAGGCCCCGTCCGGTTTACAATCAGGTAGAAAACTTTCATTGGGCTAAGAACTTCCATGGCTTGTGCATGTGGTGAAAAAAACACCAGGATGGGCATAATATCCTTGGAAAAACCTGTGCAAAAAATTGCAAACAGACGGAACATTACAAAAATGACAAAAATGGTCATGCTTTAATATATGATTCATCAAGTGCGGCATTGGAAAGCTTTCTCTGACAGGCTACCTCGGAATGGAGGCAGGTGGGTTCGTAGACAGAGAAGAAACTATGGAACTAAAAGAGGCAAAGGGGTTTTGTCTGCTACATGCATTGCCATGTACACCTGGGAGTGCACGTATGTGTCTACCCATATAGGATTTGACCAATAAAGACGAGATTTTGACCCGGTGGTCCTGATCTCCGTACACCTCTGGACCGAGGTGTACGGAGATTGGGCAAGACTAGAGAATGCGAGGTAGTTTACATTGTGAGGAGTATATATATATATATATATATATATTAAAACAACATTCATAATCATTGTAGATGGCAACGTCATCAACTAACATGGAGGAAAAGATTGCATGCTCGTGCACGCTCTACAAGTATCAAATCCTGCGCAAGCGTAGGATATGTAATGAGCATGTGCACAAGTACGGAGAGTTTGCTAGAGAAACCGTACAGAATCTGCGATACGACTCCTACGAAACGGGCATTGATTTCCGCGACATAGCACCTACATCTGAGAGAGAGACAAAAAAGATTATGCGTGAAGGTCCGACCAATATAGAGCCACGGATGGAAGCAGAAAAGGGCTTAAAGATAGAAGACGACGGCATGGAGGAGATGCTGGATGCCTTCTTCCAGACAAGCGAGGAGAACGCGAACGAAGCAGCACCAGAAGCCGTGCGCCTATCTCCTGAAGACATGTTGAGGAAGTTGGCACGTTAACCAATATATGAAGGCGCCAAAATATCTGTGCTTCGTACTTGTCTGGCATTTTTGAATCTTCAGTCAGTGTACGGGTGGTCAGATGCAAGTGTCACTGCTTTGTTTAGGTACGTGATTTACAAAAGAGATTTTCCGATTGCAACGGTGATGTGCTCAGAGAGCTTTTTAATTTAATCTGGCTTAAACAGGTTATTGCGGGAGCAACTTCTCCCGGTTGGCAATGAAATGCCCCCCTCTAGTCCAGACGCAAAGCAACTTCTGACCTCAGTTGGCTTGGACTACAACAAGATTCATGCATGTCCAAATGATTGCATTCTTTTTCGCAATGAATTCGCAGATTGTCTGTCGTGTCCTAAGTGCGGAGCAATGCGCTACAAACAAGATGCAGTTGGCGAGACAGTGCCAGCTAAAGTGTTGCGGCATTTCCCTATTATTCCTAGGATAAAAAGCATGTTTCGTTGTGGTTCCATTGCAAAGTTGATGCGGTGGCATTCTACGAATAGATCCACTGACGCAACATTTAGGGTGCCTGCTGATTCGAAGGCTTGGAGGCACATTGAAGATACCTGGCCACATTTTAAGAGTGAACCACGCAATTTGCGTTTGGGCATGGCAATGGATGGAGTCAATCCATTTGGCTTGAGAAGCTCGTCATGGAGCACTTGGCCTGTGTGCCTTATCAATTAAAACCTCCCACCGTGGCTTGCTATCAAGAAGGGTCATTTGATTTTAAGCTTGATTGTACCTGGTAAGTTCAAGGCAAAAAACATGGATGTTTATCTAGCTCCACTAGTTGGCGAGCTCCAGGAGTTATGGCATGGGATCGACATAGCAGATGCGGTTGAACCAGTAGGACAACAGCATGCAAGGATCCATGGACTTCTTATGTGGACTATGCATGATTGGCCAGGATACGGACCCTCGAGAGCGACAATGGTGGTTTGTGGTTCAGGTTGCTCCAAGAAATAAACAAGTATTTGAAGGGCAAGATCTCCTGGAGGAAAGTCAGTCAGACGACGTCCATACTACTGTGACATTAGATGAGATGGACGAAGGTATGGCAGAGGAAGCTGACAGATATACGAGGGATGACGCAGACGAGCCAGAATTGACACTTGTAGATGAAGATGCAATGGATGAAGACAATCTGCCAGAACGAGTTGGGGCAGAGTTATGTTTGCAATTAGAGATAGACGATGATATAGTGCAAGATCTTATCGATGATGCCTCACTCGTCGAGGCCTAGGCCTGTAAGTGTTTGTGTGAAGACTTTGATTTAAAATTAAGCTTAAAGTTAATTTAAACAACTGTGTTCTGACGCTTTATTTTACTTTCTTTGTGTAGTACTTTAGTATGGCAGACGAGATTCCAGATCCCGCTTCCATGAGTGCAGATGCATTCATGGGCTTCGTTACACGGATGACGCCCGCTCAGATGGAAGAGGCTTCTCAGTATTGGGTAGCCAGAGGCACGGGTACTACGCCTCCGGGCTTCACACCCGAGGGATCGACGCCTAGGGAGGGGACGCCTACGGGGTTCAGGATGCCTATGGGTACGACGCCTTCTTCTCCCATCATGGCTGCTTCGACACCTAGGGGTGGGGCAGAGGCGGGTACGTCCTCATCTCCGCAGCACATGCGTAGTCGCCGATCTCGGCGATCGTCAGGTGGAGGTGGTGGTTGCTGTGGAGGAGGGTCCAGAGATTCTTTGACCCCTCCTCGCTCACGACCCCCGTCTTACCCAAGCACACCTCTCGACACACCTCTTGGCACACCTCGGACACCTTGGGGGGCACACGATCCTAGTGCCTCCAAGCTCTATACTGTACGGGGAGATGGTTCTGTTGACATGGATAGAGTCGGGACTGAGATGCGACAGCGGATTCTCCAGCTCATGGAGCTGCAATTTTCAACCAGCATTCTGACGTCTTGGGATCAACAAGAAAAGAAAAAAGTCACTTACATAGTGGAGACCATTCTGAGAGAGTACCAGCTTGCTCCGGGTTCTTCCGTTGTTTCGGTGCGGTGGATCAAGGGTGTTGCACGTGACACTATCAAACATCGACGAGATGCAGCTCGGAAGTCTTTCAGGACCGGCTTGCCGAAGACTTCGGGCATCCCACACGAGACGTGGCTGCAAATCAGGGAGGATGAGCGAACACCGGCCACGCGGTTCAGACAGCAGCGTGAGGCCGTGCAGGTACGACAGATGACTAGGGGGACATCTCATCTTGGCAGCGGAGGCTTCGACACCTTTCGCTATGAGTTTGTGAGTTTCTAATCCAATCTTAACTATGGCGTTTTTTAAAACGCGATGAATCATGTATTCTTATTACTTTGATTTTTGTATAAACGCAGAATCTTGCGATGCATCAAGCTCCATCACGCGAGGAGGAGTCAGATGGATATCGCATAGGTATCTATGAAGTAGTGAATGATCTTGAAGCTTCAGGAGAGCCTGTAGATTGGGAGGCCTTACAGTCTCGCTGATCGCTTGAGGTGAGACATTAATATGTGTGAGTTGATTTAATTAAGTCAGTATATGAGAAGTAATATCAATACTAATTTTGTGAGTTGTCCTATGTGCAGGTTGCGACGCCTAGTCATTAGTGGACCAGATTTCATCTATATGCTTTGTGAGACACAGACACGCTTCTGTGTCTTTTTTTGGTACAAACAGTTAGTGTTCAGACAGTTATTGTTTCCCTTATGGTTATGATTATTGTCATTGTCATTGTATAGACAGTTATTGTTTCTCTTTCTGGTTATGCTTATGGTTATTGTTAATTTTGTTTATGGTTATGGTTATCTACATTATGGTCTTGATCAAAGTGATTATAGCCGGTTATGGTTTTAAGTTATGGTTATGCTTTTAAGTTATGGTTATGGTTCGTTATGGTTATGCTTTTAAGTTATGGCTATGCTTTTCAGTTGGTACGGTTGTCTTTCATTGGCCTTAAATCTCATGTGAGATCCTACATGGATAGCATGTAGGAGGCGTATACATGATATGGTTTTTTTTGAAAAGTTTATGTAAAAACAAAGGGAACTCTGCCGAAATTTCTGCGCGTGGGAGCATGGTTGATATTTTGGTGCTACTCGCTTTCTTGGGCAGAGGGCAGGAAGTCTGGCTGTGGCTGTGTCCATATTTTAACTGGGCACAGGCCAGGCTACCTGCCCTCTGTCCAAGAAAAAAATTTTCTGCTATGGTCGTCGCTATGGTCGTCGCTAATAGCGACTGGTTTCACAGCGACGCGTATAGACGCTCATAGCGACGGGCAGCGTCGATATATGCACCGATAACACCTTCTTTTGTTGTAGTGATGTCATACAAAATTGAATATATTAAAAGAATTTATTGTGAAAAAAAGAATAGCACGCACCAAAGCAAGCAATTGATGATTGAGTCTGTGAGTTCCCTCCTCCGCTTCTGTAAAATTGCAATCTCGTGGGGGTGATAGGGAAAATACAGAATGCGTCCCCACAGAGGAAGGCCAACATGGAAATAGGGAATTAGCAATGACAAATCATCAGCGTTGGCGTCGCTGATGGCATCTGCCATTTGTTCCTCCATCATCTCAAGGTGTAACTGCTCCAATCTTTCACTATCATCTTCTGTTGTGTCCCGCTCGGTGTTGGGACGGGTGCTGTATCGATGCATTTGTGTAGACACTTCATGAACTTTGACCTTGTCAATAGGTGGCATTCTAAGAATATTGTCCATCTTTCGGTCTGAAATACCAGCAGGCGATATTGTTTTGTCATACCTGAACCTGAGAAGGCGAAGTGTGTTGATGTCTCGCGGCATCAATGTTGCCCTATGGGCGTGGGCCGAGAGAATGTAGCTGTCCTGGAAAAGCTCTACAAAAAAATCCTCGGCGGCCTCGTGCAAGCACCCCATTGCACTTTGAGACCACCAAAAATTCAGGTTGTGTTGCTTGTAAATCTCGCGAACAACTCTCTGGAATGGCAGTTTAGGTATTGCCAATGAAATGTGCTTTTGGATCTTACAAAGTTCGAGTAGAACGCTCCTATTCCAATGTTCAATCTAGATTTTTCTTTGCATGAGTGCATTGTCTCTGCGCAACATTACCTATCAAGTTTTGAGTAGACCTACCACCAGCAAACGTCCGGTGGCACTGTCGAGATACAAGGAGTTCATTTTGTTCACATGAAGGATATCAATTCAGACTCCTCCAAGAAACACATATTTTCTAGGAGTTGCCTTAAGCTGCCAGTGCACTTGCGGATAACAGACTACAAGTGTACACTTCATAACTGCAAGTGTCAAGTGGCTGAATATTATGCAGGTTTTATTTTATATTTGCATTTAATTTTGGATGAGCATGTTGATGCTGCAGAGGCCTCGCTAGAGGATCAAACTAGGGAGGGTCAAGAGCCCAAGTCTCGGGGAAGCCTTGCCTTGTAGGTTTCAGAGGGAGTCCAGCTTCAGGAGGGTGATTTGCCTACTAGTGTTCTACCTACCATACCTATTGGTGATTTGCAGTATGTCATGCTTAACGACATTATGGAGCTTTTTGACCTTCGAGAGGACTATTGCCTTGCCATTGTGGCACAAAATCTCGAAGAGGATGATGCTGTCATTGACCTTGAGCACGAAAAGTATTCTGTTATAGATGCCCATGTAAATGACGATGAGTTCGTTGACCCCGCAAGTGCACTTGTGATGATTTACAATGATGTTGCTAGGTATGAGCGCAGGCTTGCAACAGAAAAGGAATTCATGGAAGTGCAAAAAAAGCTAGGGATTGAAGAAATGGGTAAGGCAAGCACTTCTTCATCATCTTTGGCCTCAACCTCCAATGCGCCCACTAGAGGTCAGGGCGGCATCAACCTATGGAATGAGGACTTACTTGAGGAAGATGAAAACCAGAAGGTAATCTTTTCTTTTTTGCCTTACCTATTTGGTTTCTACTTATCTCATTTCATAACTTTAATTTGTTGCAGTTGGTGGTCTATGATGATACCTTCATTCCTCGCCCTCGTGGATGAGGCATGGGAGATTTAGGGAAGAATTCCTCTCTCGGCCAATACTTAAAGAATCTTAAGTATCCGAGTTTTTTGGTCTTCCATTCGTCCTTCTCCAATGACAACGCAGAGCTACCCTTGATGACGTTGAAGACACTTTCAAGATATTTAGGGGGGGTCGTTATTAGGTGGAACACAGATAAAATAATGCTTTTAGAAAAAAAGTCCGCATTGTTTATGTTTGGCCAAGGGCCAGGAATGTATGGTTTGTGTAGTCGCTATTTTTTGACCCAAGCAGCATATGGTTTGGCATGCGGAATCACTGACCCTATGCAATTACTAGAGTATGGCAAGCATGCTATGTTTCGCAATAAACAACCAATTGCGCATCTGCCTACTGAAGAAATGTCTCTTGTGGCTGTGGAGGTGGAGACAAATGTACTGTCGACAAACGAACCTGCAGGATTAGGTTGCAAAAGACCAAGGCAAGAAGAAGACGATAACACACAACGGGCAAAAAGGCCAGAATATTTTGTAACTTTTCCTAACGAAGATGAAGAATAGAGAAGCTCCAATGTATATTGTCGATGCCAAAAAATAGTACATTTTCTATCAAACCAATGAGTACATTATGTTTCTCACTTTTGTGATTGGTTGTCTTCTCTTGGCACAAAAAATTATATTGTGTTACATGCGCTATCTTTAGGAAGTCTCAAACAAATTGGGTCGGAGTTGTCCAAGTTTTTCCAATGCGTTCTTTTTGAAGTCGCCACTCTGCATGTCGCGATTCCGCAGAAGATGCCTCCCATATTTCCTTCTTCCATCGTTTGCTTGCTAATCTCATTGCTTGGCCAATCTGACTGTCTTTGACACATTCCTTTCGGTGTGTTCTATGCATAAGTTTTCGACAAGTCCATTGATGTAGTTGCTCCAAACTGTTGGCTTTGTTTGCACCACCTCCGTGACGAGTGTGGCTGAAATAGCAAGTACGGGCTTGGTAGTCAGTTTTCTCCATACCTTGTGTAGACCATATAGCCAAGCTACCATACTGCCTAGCAAACCAAGGCATGTGGTTGCATATGATATGCTGCAAAAAAGACCAGCCTATTGTTTATATGTAAATATATAATCACAATTTTATCAAATAAAGTAATATACTAGGTAATGAGTTATGTGTTAACATGTTAATGTGCCACGTGAGCTCAACAAGAGGGCTTTTTAAATGCAACCATTTGAAGCGAATTAATAGAGAACATTAACAAAAGGGGTTTTTATATTCTTTAATGGCAATTTTTTTAAAAATAGTGAGTCATTTTATTCATTCAAACTTTTTAAAAAAGAGGTTCTTAATTACCACCCGAATGCACGTTATATAGAACAATTTGAATAGTGCACTTCTCAAGAGGGCTATGGTCCTCCCCTACCTATCTATTCAAAAGTTGAAAACCACGAGGAAAACAAATAGAACATGAAGCATGCACCCATATATACACACACCAAACCCTACAAGAAAAGACAAGCATATTATGAACACACAAGAAAAAACACACCTCCCACACAAAAGAAAGATCTCACTCACACAAAAACTCCATGCAGCTATGAAAGACCTATGGAAGGTCTCCAGAGCGTCTTGAAACAATGTATAGTCAGTATCTCTCCAAGTATTGAGCTCACAAAACTTGAATATGGAATCCAAACTTTTCCACACGTTCGCTTTGCGAGTCCTTGCTGCACCATTGTCTGCGTGGTCAACCACTGCATTGTGCAGGTTTCTCCACTGGTTGTATCTCAATGTCAACCTTTCCTGAGCACTTTGGCTTTTGCATTGTCTGCCACTTGTTGGCATTGACAAGAAGAGACGGGCTTTCACACTGCCAATAGACAACTTCTTTGGCACATCTCGACCATTCTTAGACCTCTTCTCGTCCTGCTCTATTTTCACATGTCCTCCATGCAAGCCCATATATGAGAAAACTGTTTCCAATGATAATATAGCCCTTTGTTTTGTTGATGCTGGCCGAGTGGTCCAAGCAAAACAAATGTACAGAAACATAAGTTTCTCAATGATTTTGCAGAGTGCATGCATCGTGAAAATATGTACTCTGGATAGTGGAATATCCAACACTGGGCGGAAGTTAAGGTCCTGCAAGTGCCTGTCCGGTGCTCTCCTCCAATTTATTTTGTCAAGACCAATGACTCCTCCCATGCAATATAAATAAGGGCTTTTACTTGTTGCTCCTTTTGAGATGTTGTACATACACTTTAGGGTTTTGAGATCTCCAGCCATATGCCACTCTACTGTGTATGAACTCATGCCTAATACATCGAGTGTCTTTCCATTTCTCTGTTCGCTTATGACTTCAGGAATACTTGTTTGATGGAAAACCCAGTTAAGAATATCGAAATTCTCTGCAGGCACCTGAAATGGGAAAACCAAACCAATCAAATGAAACATGTCTAACCATTTTTTAAAGCAAAAACTTGTTGATATCAAACCTTAAAGGTGGCTAATAAGAAAATATTGTTTTCGGATTGCACGCTAAAGTTTCTAGGGTCGTCTGAAGCGATGCTTTCATCTAATGCTCTATTTATAAGTGTTATTGTGACACGCTCAACCTTTGTCTCTTTCACTAGCTCGCACTCATCCAATTTAAGCACAAACTTCAAAACTCCATTGCATTCCTCTTGAGAAACCTCGAACAATTGAACAATATATGTCTGCAAAGCTACTAAATCATAAAATATATTATTGTATTTGTGTTAGACCACTTCCTCTGCTGATGGCGATCTGTACATTGCTTCAATGTGAAAAGGAGTGCCCAATGTCTGAAGCACTTCCTGGTTGACCTCCAGTGTTGTCTTTCGAATAGAGAAAGGATTTGGCAGCAACGTGTGCTTGAAATTGAACTTTTTACTTTGTTGCTGCATAGTTCTGTAAACAGAAAATTAAGTAAATGGACTATTTCCAAGTTTTCAAATGCTACACATATCCAATATACCTAAAAATTGTAGACATTTGATTTGACAGGTGAAGACAATTGATTCAAACACCAGATATACCTAAAAGTTACAGAATAACCTTTGTTGGATATTCCGGCTTCATCTAGAATTGACTGAACATCACGTGTTTGGAGTTGATTTTGTTTCAAAAGAGTGTCAATTTTCTTAGCAACTATATTGCAGTAGCGCTTATCGTCCAAAAGTCCGGCGACATCTTTGCGTTTTAGTATGAGACCATAAGGAATTGAAGAAGTTGGTGTGTTGTTGTCAATATTTGACTGAGGATGTAGCAACGATCTAAGCGTAAATATGAAAAGTAAGGTATAAAACTACAAATGTAAAGATGAATTAAACGTGCTTGAATGATAATCTTAGTTGATTGCTTTAACCCTCTTCTTCAAACCCCCAGAACCAACCTTCAGTTGTTCAATGTCTTGTAAGCGTCGTTCTCTTAACCGAGGACCCAAGACAATATTTTTTTCTTTGAGATCCTGCATGAGCTTCGTGATGCTTTCGTCCTTGCCTTTCAGTTGCTGAGCGCACTCTGTCACAGTTTGCTTCAAGCAAAAGTTTTCTTTGTGTGCAAGGTCTCTCTCAAGCTTAAGAATATCACTTCTGGCTGCCAAATGCTTGGTGTAGCCATATAAACCAGAATAACCGTCTCCTACGTAGTTCAGCAATGACGTTATGTTTCTGAATGGTGGAGTTGAGTTGGTGATAGGATGCTCAGGATACATCTTGCCATCCACCCAAAGATCAATGCTTTTTTTACCTTGAAATCTGAAGTTCTCTTTTGAAGCTTCGGAAAAGATACCTCGCTTATTCTTCTTCTGAAGGGGCTCGTATTCTCTGGACAGTTCGATATGCATATGATACACATCGTTTTGACTCCTCGTCTGAGTTCTGTGTGAAGATGATAATGACATTAAGACGACTTGGTGAATGAGAAAGCTCAAAACATATGAGAGCGCAAGAGTGGAGCAAATGGAAGAGAGCTCAAGGGAAGAGACTACGCGCAGGTGGAAAGCAAGAGAGACACGAAATTGAGGAGAAGAATAACATTCAATGCACCTCGTTGAGCCCCAAATCTTAGTTTTGAAAAATCCAAAAGATTGAGATAATCGGCGTTCAATTCGGAGCCATCGTATGTTATCATTGTCTGAACACTTTTTGAGATTTTTAATAAACGTACCCCCCAAATCTGATATCCGAGTTTTTTTGAAAGTGAATATCAAAAATGAAATTAGGGAGTTTTTATTATCTCTCTCTAAGCTGACCTGGCATTTCTTACAAGGCCCATTTTTGAGTCCAAACTTTTCCTAATGAGTGGGAGAAGCATGAGGGGGGGGGGGGAGAGAAAGAGAGAGGTCGCCTAGAACTAAACTCACACTCTCATGACACACAGAGTTTTAGGTTTATTCTCAACCATGAGTTTTTGGTATACTCATAAACCATGAGTTTTAGTTTGTCTCACAACCTGGTGCTACTACCGAGCTACCATCGTGTGGGGTTTTTGATTTACACCCAAACCTCCCATAGTTTTTGCTATACTCTAGTTAACCTTCGGTTTAGGTTTACTCCGATTAACCTCATGAGATTGGGATTTACAAAACGAACTGGGGCTTTTTCAGAATCGGCAAGGAAAGATCTTACCACCGGTGAGAGATACGCCTCCCTAGGGGTCTACGCACAAAATATACAATTTACACTTTTTATACAATTTTCAATATACATCAGAGTTGCGGAAGCATTTGCATAGGGGAGGAGTTCTCAATGCCCGACCAAGCATGGAGTTTAGGCCATGAGCCAGACTGCATCCAGAGGTACCTAGCGACTAGTGCTACCCGTGAATGGGTGTTATGAATGAAAGCATACTCAAGAAAAATATAACATTGTGGAGGGTGAATATATGTGTACACCGCGTTGCGGAGAGAGAGAGAGAGAGAGAGAGAGAGAGAGAGAGAGAGAGAGAGAGAGAGAGAGAGAGAGAGAGAGAGAGAGAGAGTATAGTGGAGGGTGAAATAGAGTGCACAGAGACATGAGAAGATGACGACAAAGAATCTTTAAATGCACATCTAAATGGAACAGGAAACCATGTACTATTGCAATGACAAAATCTGGGTATACCATAACATCAAAAAGTTTATAACAAAATAACTAGCAGAGCACCGGACCCTATGTAAGGATCGACCGGTCCACCCATCCACTTCTGCTCTACTATGGACAGAGAGAATTTCACTTTGCCGGGAGCGAGCCAAAACACCTCCAGCCTACTTGAGCCAAAGATAAGCTGAGGCCAGTTCGCCTCCCTCCATGAACTCGAGCTCTGAAAGGATTCCAAGTACCAGCAGGTGGTAGGGTATCAACACCAACCATACCAGTTTAGGCACCACGCCTCTTCGATGCCCAACACTGGGTGTTTAGGCAAAGACAAGGCAAAATCCCCAACGCACTAACCGTGTAGATGAGCCTAACAAAAAGAAGAAGACGTAGGCAACACCCCCAGTAAAGCCCCAGGTCAACAATCCCTTTAGTCTAAGGCTAAGCGATGTAGGTCATCCTAGTTTTGTAGTGATGCTGCCATGAGAAACATAACACATGAGTCCAATCACAATAGCACTTCCCAGATGCACAAGCAACCTTTTCCAAGCAGTTAGACTGTACAGGGTCTCTACCCTTACATGTGTGCCATAAACCATCCAAATCACTTTATGATCCAATCCCAAATCCATAAACCATAATCCAATCACATCATACGGGCAAGCTCTCCACCCAACTTGGGTGAGGCACGACCATTTTGCATAACCACTTTAGAACATAACATGGCTACAAAAATTTCGGTAGCATATCCAAATCCAGAAAAAAAAACCATGAGCCACACCGGCTTACACCATAGAATATCACCCATAATGCATAAGGGAATCTTAGCCCTTGACCATGAATCATAATCACACTGAACCAACTCCCACACTTGGAATTTGACACATCTTCTGCAATTATTCGGAGTCCACACACATGTGACCCTTAAGACATGATTCTTTCATACACAAAAAGAGTCCTCCAACCAGCAACTAATCATGATATAAAAATCCAAATTTTATCACATCCAACCATGCAAAGTTGATGCATCACATCTGCACTTCACCTCCCTAGCACATAGAGCATGTTTTGATCTAGGAATGTGGAAAGCAACCACAACCATGCATATGAGGCATCCACATCAATCCACGAGTACCCATACATCATATGATAACATTCCATCACCATAAACATAATGCAAAACAGCTCCGAGACCTTTAGGTCAACCATAAGCCATAACTTCACATATATGCAAAAAACAAAATTTTGATATTTTTGGGAGTATCCAAAACATGCAATTAAAAGTATTTGGTCTCAAACCAATGCATCAAGTTCAGCTCCATAATATAGACTATCACTCTATCACATCACACCACAAACGGTAACCCAAAAGAAAGCCACTTTATTCATATCTGCCTATGCGGTTCAGGATACACTCTCACATAAGTTTATGGCCATCTAATAATTGAAATCAACTCACCAAAACAAAATTAAACATATAAAAACAGCTCGGTTAACTCACGACATCATATGGTACCCCCCCCCTTGGTAGCACCCCTACGCGTGTAGGTGAAACCGGTTAGAGTGATTAATAACTCGCATTTCTGAAGTGATAATGGAGACCTAAATTCATTTACTATCAAGTTTCATCAAGATTTTCAATTGGTTAAGTGGGCTTGCTCATCCGACGAATCTACATAGTGGTTCTCCAAGGAGCCTGGAGTCAAAAAATTTCGTAGTGTAGTGGGCAGCAAAGGTTTTGGACCATATCTCTTAGCTCCTGCTTTTTTTTCACATGACACCAAAGAGAGAAAATGTTCTAAATAATGTGTTTTATCTTTGGTGGAAAGGGTTCGGGCTGATTCATAGCGGTTTGTGATTTATGACCAAAATAGTGTTTCTACCGTCTCTATGACGTGAAATGAAAAGCGCTTTTTATGCACGTAGGTGATCATAAACACATCATGTGCATATTTCAACGTGTTAAACATGATGAAATAATCATGGGGCAACTTTGTATGTACTCGGTCGATCCATACATGCACTCGTATGCAAAAAAACAATCACCAAGAGGGTGACTACTTAGAAAAACGACATAGAGAGAGATTATGGCTATGGAGTTTAGAGCTTCTCACCGTGCTTTAGAATCGGTTAGGGGCTGTCAAAAGGCTTCTTACTTTTCCGCAAGAGAGCGGTAATGAGAGCTACGTACAGGTATCCGCCACGAGAGCTTCCGGAGAGCGCATACATCGTGAAACGAGAGAAGATAATAAGCAAGTAGAGAGAGAGTGTCCTTCTTTTTCTTCTTCTTCTCGAGAGAGAAGGGATTATGGAGATGGTGATGAAGAGCTTGCACCACTCCGTATAATAGATACGTATAGCCTTGTGGTAGTAGATGTAACAGACGGCACTGAAAACTGAGCACTAATCGGCAAGTTATAGGCAACTGTAGTAGGTTGGAGTCTGCCGCAAGCTGAGAGATGGCGCTACCTTCTTGCCTGGAATCGCCCCTAGATTTGTGAAAAAAGCTCCATTCTTTCCTAAAAACAAGCCTTTGCTTTTGGTGGTCAACTCTCCTACTTACCATTCAATTTTTACAGCAAAATTGACCATCCGAGCAATATCTGGCCAACTAATGGAAACCGTAGCTAGACTATGCCGCACCGTAATGTCCCGACATAATTATGACTTTCTCATACTACTCCGGTATTTTACGATCCAGCTTTTTATAAAAATATTTTTCGTAAAATTCCCTTCTATGGTCCCGATTTTGCTCCGAGTGATCATTTTTAAATCCGATGGAGACTAAAACTAATATTTTTACATTTAGTTCATCATAAAAAGCACATTGCTTTTCAAAAACACCGAAAAGCACGAAAAGCTAGAAATAGCATGAAAAGCAAAAAAAAAAAAATCTAAAATTGCACCACGGGTCTCCCTCGTCCACTGGAATAAGAAAGCGGACTCGCTTTTCACTAAAAAGCACTAAAAATCATGAAAAGCTATAAATAGCATGAAAAACACTCAAAAAGCAGATTTTTTACAAAATTAAACCATACCTCCCTGGCACGCGTAGATTAAGGATCCGACATTGCATTTTGCAAAAAAGCACCTAAAAGCATAAAAAACATGAAAAAGCTAAAAATAGCGATTTTTTTTCAAAACTGAACCAAACGTCCGTCAAACCTACTGGAACATGGAAACGACCTTGCTTTTTACTTTAAAACCTTTCAATACTGTCAATCAAGCACTTTAAGTAAAAATTTGGCAAAATAGATATTGAAAGTATTTTTCTTGTTTTTAGAGAGACCCAAAAATTGGGGATCTTACATCCTCCCACAGTTGAAAAATTCGAGGTGTCCTCACCTCGACATGAAATCTGGATAATTTAGTTTCATTTCATCATCACGTTCCCAAGTTGCATCTTCCTGAGAATATGTTGACCATTTAATAAGGTGTTCAATGATAGTTCGATTACGTAGAGGCTTGGTTCTGCTTTGAAGTATTACCTTGGGGTATACTTCAAAATTTCCATCTCAGTAGAGGTAGATAATAGAGAATCATCAAGAATATGTTGTGGATCAAGTACATACTTCTTGAGCAACCTGACGTGAAAGACATCATGTACCTTTATGTGTGGTGGTAACAAGAGTCTGTAAGCTTAATCATTAATCCGCTCTGTGATTACAAAAGGTCCACAATATTTGACGCTTAGCTTCTTACACTTACCCATTGATAAAGAACTACATTTGGGTTTCACTCTCAAAAATACCATATCGTCCTCTTCAAAAAGTCTGTTAGATCGTTTTGGATTGGCATAACTCTTCTGTCTATCTTGAGCAGTCTTAATATCCCGCCGTATAAGATCGATTTGTAGTTGTATTTCATCCAATATTTCTTTGGATTCTTGAACTCGTATGAGAGGGTCTGTCCATTTGAGTGGAGTAAGACACTCTTGTCTATACAATGCTTGAAAAGGAGACATTCCAATTGAGTGTTGGAATGGAATTATACGCAAATTTAACCAAATACAAATATCTAGTCCATTTACTTTGCTCATGCATACAATAAGCTCTCAACATGTCTTCAATGATTTGATTTGTCCTTTCTGTCTGTCCGTCGGTTTGAGGATGATAAGTAGTACTAAAGGCCCACTGGGTTCCTATAGCTAAGAATAAGGCTTTCCAAAAATTTGAGGTGAACTTCGCATCACGATAAAAAATTATCCGTCGAGGTAAACCATGATACATGAAAACACCTTTCATGAAGACCTGAGCTATATCCTTAGCCGTAAAAGTTGTCTTGACTGGAAATAAATGGGTCATTTTTGTAAGCATATCAACAACCACAAAAATAGAGTCATATCCCAGAGATGTAGGAGGTCCTGTAATGAAATCTATGGATATGCATTCCCACTTCATTTGTGGAGTATCAATTGGTTGAAGCTTACCGGGGTATTGAATTCGTTCAACTTTAATATGTTGGCATGTTAAACATCTTGTAACATAGTTCAATGTATCATGCTTTAGTCCTCGCCAAAAAAAACTCTTTCTTCCAGTAGAGTAAGTCTTAATGTATCCTGGATGTCCTGCTATAGGTATATCATGAGCTTCCTATAATATCTGAAGTTTGATTCCACCTTGATTTGGAGTACAAAGACGATTATCGAAGTAAAGGTCATCACCTTCAACGTGAAAGCCTTTGATTTGCATTTCTTGCTTCTCTGTGTGATTATTTAAGTTCATCAAGTACTGGATTCTTAAGTAATATGGCTCATTAGTCATACCTTCCCGAATAAGGTCGATTGAAGAAGTAGTAGAGGTTGTGATAGCCGCTACAATACTCTTTCGGCTTAAAGCATCGGCCACAAGATTTTCCTTCCCAGGTTTATATTCAATTGAAAAATCATATTTTCATAACAACTCCATCCATCTTCGTTGCCGCATATTAAGGTCAGGTTGGGTGTAGATCCACTTTAGGCTTTTATGGTCGGTATGTAGTTCAAATCTCCTTCCAAGAAGATAATGTCGCCATACTTTAACAGCATGCACAATGGCCAATAATTCCAAGTCATGTGTAGGATAATTTAACTCATGTATGTGTAACTTACAAGATTCATAAGCTATTGGTTTCCCCTCTTGAGATAGAATGCCACCAATTGCTTGTCCACTTGCATCAGTGAGGAGCACAGTGAATGTTTTTGAGAAGTATAGAAGCTGTAGTATGGGAGTATTCACCAAAACTTCTTTGAGTTTCTCAAAACTAGCTTGAGCACGTTCATTCCAAGTAAACACTTTAGCCTTCTTAAACGTATTAGTCAATGGAGATGCAATCTTAGCATAATCGTCAATAAATGTACGATACCATCCTGTCAAACCAAAAAAGCCACGTACTGATTTTGGTGTTGGCCAAGCTATGACAGCTTTGACCTTACTTGGATAAGTAGAAACACCATCTTTGGATACAATAAATCCCAAATATTCCACCTTATCAGTGAAGAAGGTGCATTTGCTACGTTTGGCATAAAGTTGATTTTCGACCGAGAAGTTCAAGTACTCGCCACACATGTTGTTCATGTTCTTCTCTGTTTCTTGAGTAAACCAGAATATCATCAAAGAAGACAAGAACAAAATCATCAAGATGCTCTCGAAACACATCGATCATAAGACGATTAAAAGTTGCAGGAGCATTAGTAAGTCCAAAAGGCAGAACTATAAATTCATAATGTCCAAAACGAGTATTGAATCCAATCTTTGGTATGTCCTCCTCCTTGTTTTGGATTTGGTAATACCCTGACTTAAGATCAACATTTGTGAAGATAGAAGATCCATGTAATTGATCAAGCCGTTCATTAATCCTTGGTATTTCATATTTATTCTTGACTGTTACCTGGTTCAATCCATGATAATCAATACAAAGACGTAGAGTATCATCCTTTTTGCGATTAAAAAGATCAGGAGTACTCCATGGAGAAATGCTGGGTCTAATAAAGCCTTGTTCAAGGAGTTGAGTTAGTTGCTCCTTGAGTTTCACAGATTCAGGTACTGGCATTTTTTAAGGTCTGCGAGCAACTGGTTGAGCTCCTGGAGTAAGCTCTATCGCATGATCAACATCGCGCTTGGGTGGTAGCTGTGAAATTTCTTCAGAAAATACATCATCAAATTTTGTTATCCATTCGGGTTCAATTTAATCTATCTTCTTCTCCTTAGGGTTAAGCTTTACTGCGTAAATCCTCTCATTCTTCCTATGACTCTTCATAAGTTTGGTAAAGTTCACTAGTCTGATCTTAGGCTTCCCCCGCTTCCCAGTAACTGTAACTCTAGAGTTTTGATTATTTTGAAAGGTCAATGAAGCTTCTTTACAATGTATGCGACCATCATTGGATTTAAGCCAATCCATTCCTAGGATTCCATCGTAGATTTTGATGGGAAAGACTCTAAAGTTTGCAAAAGTATTTTGACCATCCAAAACAAAATTCAAGTTACCCACTGAAGTAGAATATCTAACCTTCCTACCCGTAGCTAATTCTGTTGTAAGGTGTGTATCAGAGTCCTTAGGCAAAATGAGGTTTTTGATGCACTTAGGAGATATGAAAGAATGTGTACTCCCTGAATCAATCAATATGGTAAAATGGTTACCTTGATACTCTGCTGGAGTTTGAATTACTGAAAATTGTTCGTTCACTCCTTGATGTTCAATTGCAGCATGAGCATACATGTTGGCATGAATCCCTTCACCTCTAGCTCCATGAGTTCTGTTAGCTTGAGGTCTTTGATTCCCTCCTCCTCCTGAACGAAGTTGATGGTTAACATTCCCATTGTTGTTATTGTTGACAAGCGGTCCATTCTGAACAAAAGGTGGATTGCCTGGTGTAAAATTGCCTTGGTTTTGAGGTTGTCTCTAGTTTTGGTTAAATTTGTGCTCTTTGAAGTTCCTCTGAACTATCGATGGTCTGGGTCTAAATTTTCCAAAAATTCCGATTTGGATTAAAGCTCCTATGTTCATAATTGTCCACTAGTCCTGTGAACTTTGAATTGTTAAATGGACAATCCTTGGATTGATGACCAGGATCAAGACAAGTGTAACACCAATGATCCTGTTTAGCTTTCATACATAATAAGTTCTCTCTTCTTTGTTGTGGATTCCCATTATTCCTCTTCGGGACGAGGTCTTTTGATTTCACGAACAGGAACAGGTTTGGTTTCCTCTTTTCGGTAGTAGATAACTCTATTTCAATGGGTTTTCCCTGCATCAAGAACATCTCCAAAATTAGTAAAATGAAGACTCTGGAGTCTAGTCTTCATAGGATTATGTAACCCTAACACGAATCAAGCTACCTTGACCTCTTGAGTCATCCCTGCTGGAGCATACTTGACAAGGGTTAAGAAATGTTGGTAGTATGATTCCACATCTCTGGTTCCTTGAGTACAATCAAGAAACTCATTCATACGGTCTGAATGATAAACTTTGTTTTGATAGTTCTTCTTAAGTTGGGTCTTAAGATAATCCCAAGTTGCAGCATTAGGATCAACATTGTTTTCTGTGCAATGGTCTCTCCACCAACGCTTCGCTGTTTTCTCTAGTTTGAACTTAGCGATGATAGCTTTGTTTACCACTGATGAATGAGCCAAATCAAAGTAGTCATCCATGCGCTCAATCCAATCTTCAAGAACTTTTCCTACATCTTTTCCTTCCCCACTAAAATTCCCAGGTTGAGACTTGCAAAGCATAGCATCGATGTCTATATCAATGATGGTGTGTTGAGGAACAATAGGTGCATTTGCATTAGCAACAGCCGCATTTCCTCTAGGAGGCATGGTAACTTATTGTACCATATCAACCAAGGCCACACTTAGTAAAATATTATATCCCCTTCGAAGTCCTTAAACCAAATAGAATAGACGTTTGAAGATAATATGAGAAGAAATAGGAGAAAGAATAATGAGTAAATTAACCCAATTTCTATATCACAAAACTTTGGGTTTTCGAAAGTCTACAAGATGTCTCGAAAGTTTCTAATAAATCATAGTGGCTCTAACATAATGTACTCGGTAGTATCCATTGTGACATTCTTCCACCAATGAAATATAGTTTTCCCATTCCTTGAGTATGTCTGATGGTTGACTCCAATAATCCTTTACGATCTTTGGCTAGAACATTTCTTCGTTGGTATGTGAGTCATACCATTCTTGAGTAAGAGATTTTTTTGTTACAGGTACCCCCATTTCGGTGTGAATAATCGCCTTCCTGTACCCGAAGTAGTCATCGATGAAAGAAGATTCCTTTGGAAACACGTCCAATGTGTCCCATCCTACTGAGCTGTAAATATTTGCACAATTTGCAAGGCACCGAGGTCTGCTGTAGGCATTGTATAAAATTTTTACATTGCCAGGATTGTAAATTAGTGACTTTCCAAATAAGTCAAAGAATAACTCCCAAGGTACTGGACTATAGGAATGGTGATCATTGTTTTTGTATTGCCATCCCCATACATTAAACATAACAATGCCAAAGCATCCCGTAGCCATTACTAAAGGAAGTATATTTTTGGCCATCCACGTTTCCTTTGTTGGTCTTAGGGTAAGTTCATAAGCATTTATGTACAAACTATAAACTGAGAGTACGAACTATAAACGGAGACTTTAACCGACCTATACACAGGTCACACCTATCACGTGGGTTGGTTAGATGTCCTACAATCCACATCGGATGCTACTAGCGTAGAGGAGCAACAACAAAGAGTTTGTGATGTCATCCATAGGGTTATTGAGCTGCTATTGGTTGATCTATTGTTGAAAATATACGTAACATGCCTGATAGAGAGCCTAGAATTAAGGCAGTTAATATAGCTGAACTTACACAAAAATGTTGAGATGTCGAGCTCTACACCTTGAGCTGGCATCCACTACGGGTCTTGGCCGCTTACGGCATTTACTCACTGGCGCGTTAGGTGACCGACACGGAGGATCTCTGCCAGTGATTCTACAGCTGGACTACACTTATAGTGCCAGCCTAGTACGCTTCTAGCGAGTTCACACTTAGTGACCGCATGTACATATGTGCTACTTTTCAGCTTTAGCACTTAGTCATTTTGTACTCTCTTTTCTGTGAAGAAGAAGAAGAAGCTTTCCATCTCTGTGTGCTTTGTGCTTGTCTTGTGTAGCTCTCTTGCATCCTCATTCTTTACATGGTATCAGAGCCTGGTGCAGGCAAGAGAGGCTAAGAGAGCAAGAGCATCACAATCCCTTCGTTCGCAATCCACGACCAGATACCGAAGGCGCCTCGTGCAGCGAAAAAAATTTTAGGGGTTTTTCGCACAAGTTTCTGAACAGGTCTCCAAAGTGCAGTATACAGAGATTTACTGTACAAGTACAGTGGTTGTATGTACGCTTGATTGTGGACACTCATTGAGTGTAGAAAGCGTTACAAGAACCACGATAGCAGGTTCAGCAGATTTGCAGGTTTTTGCAGATTGCAGCTATTTTGTCTTAGTGCTTCAAGATGTCTGACGGTTTCAGTCAGATTGTTACTGAGAAGCTTGAGAAAAATAACTACCCTGCATGGAAGTTCAGAATAACAAATTTCCTAAAAGGAAAAGGTTATTGGGACTATGTAGAAGGAGACAATGAAAAGGAACCAGAGATTCCCGAGGCAAATGCTACAGCAGAACAAAGGAAAGCTTTGAGGGACTGGAAACAAGGCCAGAGCAAAGTGATGTATTGGCTTTCTTTGAGCATCACAGATGGCATGATGGGCTATCTACAGGATGCTGAAACCCCCGCCATTGCATGGAAAAACTTAGGCAGAGTGTTCGAGGTGAACACCAAGGCCAGGAAGCTTCAACTAAAGTCGGAGCTAAATCAGGTTAAGAGGAACAACCTCTCCATCAATGATTATGCTTTGAAGATCAAGAGTATCATTGAGGCTCTTGGATCTATTAAAGTCTCAGTGGAAGACGATGACATTGTCCGTGCATGCTTAGATGGTTTAGGAGATGAGTATGTACATTTTAGGTCTTCCATGAATACAAGAGACGACATCCCCGTGTTCCAAGATTTGATTTCTATGCTTATTCTTGAGGAGAAGAACCTTGACACATCTTCTTCTCATGGCAGAAATAATTCTGAACAGGCCTTCTATTCTAACTCCAACAGAGTTAGAGGTAGAGGTCGTGGTCGAGGCCCAAGGGGTTGCAGGGGCCAATTTCTGGAAGTTCAATCAAATCAAAACAATACAGGTGGCAGGGGAAACCAGTCTCAAGGCAGGGGGAGTCAAAGAGGTCGTGGTGCAGGATCAAGCAGGCAGCAACATACTCCAGATAGTAGAGAATGTTGGACTTGTGGTGAAAGAGGTCACATGTCACGTGACTGTCCAAAGGGAAAAGCAAGTAGAAAGAGAGAACAGGGCAACTATGCATCTACTAGCAGAGATGCAGATGACAGCAAAAACGAGCGCATGTTTGTTATGCAACATGTAATGAATTCAATGACTACAGAGAATTCCACCCAAGATTATGTTTGGTATGTGGATTTAGGTGCCTCTAATCACATGACGACTCGTGGAGAGTGATTTAGGCTATGTGCAGACAAGAGATGACACAGCTCACCCCATTGCTCATGTAGGGGACATACCTCTAAATACGAAGAGTGGGAAATCAAAGTACTTAGCAGATGTACTTCATGTCCCAAACATTACAAAGAATCTTGTTTCTGTTGGACAAATGGTTGAGCAGGGTTTGCAGGTTCGCTTCAATCCAAATGGCTGTTATGTAGAAGATTTCCAGAATGGCTGTAAGCTGATCACAGAGGGCAAATGTGTGGGCAGAATGTTTACGCTGAATGTAGACATGCCTGAGGTAAAAGCTGCATTATTTGCACAGGGCACAGGTGTTGTGGCTGATGTTGACATTTGGCACAAACGCATTGGCCATGTCAATGAGCAGAGATTGCGCAGCATGCAATCAAAACAGATTGTAAAAGGTTTGCCCAAATTCAAGGTGGATGGTATGCATAAAGTGTGTGCAGCATGCCAGTTTGGAAAACAGTCAAAGGGCTCATTTCCACATGAGCGCAAGGTATGTAAAAAGCCACTTGAGGTGGTGCACACAGATGTTTGGGGTCCAACCGATACTGCAAGTATACATGGTTGCAGGTATTATGTCTCTTTCATTGATGACCATACAAGGAAAGTATGGGTCTACTTCATGCGTAACAAAAGTGAAGTGTTTGGTCACTTTCAAGACTTCAAAGTCATGATTGAGAAGGAGACAGATATGCAAATCAAGACGTTGAGGTCAGATGGAGGGGGAGAGTACTTCTCCAATGATTTTTCAGATTTTCTGCGAATGCATGGTATACACAGGCAGTTTACATGCAGATATACTCCACAGCAGAATGGGGTCGCAGAAAGGAAAAACAGGCACATTGCAGAGGTTGCACGTGCATTGATGAATGAGAAGAACATGCCTCATCATTTCTGGGCTGAAGCTGTAAATACAGCTGTGTACATTATGAACAGGACACCTACAGCTGCGGTGCATGATGTAACACCTGAGGAAAAGTTTACAGGTACAAAGCCTGATTTGGCACACTTGAAAGTGTTTGGCTGCATAGCTTACGTGCATGTACCAGATGAGTTGCGTAGGAAATTGGATCCTAAAGCAGAGAAATGTATTCTTGTGGGATATTCCCTTGAACAAAAGGGGTACAGGTGCTACAATCCTACTACACGAGAATTACGAGTGAGCAGAGATGTAGTCTTTGATGAGATGAGCAGCTGGTACAGTAATGCACATGGCACTATTGGGGCTGATGTAAAAGATGATGTGGTTGTACAAAATGTGAGGCCACAGTCACAGGTTTTGAGTGGACCACAAGAGTCCTCTTCTCGTGGCTCTGTTGAGAAACCATGGAATGGTAGACTACGTACGCAGGTTACTCCACCAACAGGTACAGGGAATGTATCACGAAAAGGAAAGGAAAAGGTTGATGAACCTCCCTTTATGGTTGATGCATCATTAGGTTTTTCACATGTAGACATGGATTCAGATGGTTCTGAACAAAGTCTTGATGAGGAATTTGGAATTCCGGCTGTCAGGACACCTGGTGTAAGGAAAGTACAAGAAGATGCTAGAGGGCAAAGGAGTGACCCAGGACCGCGCAGATCTAATAGAGTCAGAAATTCAGTTCAGAAATTGACTTATGATGGGTATCTAGCGCATCACCAAGCCTACATGGCTAAGGTGATACAGGATGTGGAGCCCACATGTTTTGAGGATGCAGTTGGAAATGTGCATTGGGATGATGCAATGAATGAAGAGATGGTTGCATTGGAAGCAAATGACACATGGGAGTTGGTGCCATTGCCAAGTGGCAAGAAAGCTATTGGCTGTAAATGGGTGTATAAAACCAAGCATAAGGCTGATGGTAACATTGAGCGTCACAAGGCAAGGCTGGTCGCAAAGGGTTATGCACAGACGTATGGCATAGACTATGAGGAGACCTTTGCTCCAGTGGCAAAGATGACGACAGTGAGAGCTGTCATAGCAGTGGCTGCATCTAGAGGATGGATTATGCATCAAATGGATGTAAAGAATGCCTTCTTGAATGGTGAGTTGCAAGAGGAAGTGTATATGGATCAGCCACCTGGTTATGTCGATCCAGGTTACCCAGATTATGTATGCAGACTTCTCAAAGCTTTGTATGGTTTGAAGCAGGGCTCTAGAGCATGGTATGACAGGATTGCCAAGTATCTTGTCAGTATTGGTTTTAGGAGAGCTCATGCTGATCATTCACTCTATGTACGTGAGAGTGATGTGGGGATTGTGGTCATTACCATATATGTAGATGACCTTATTATTGTTGGTGACAATGCTATGGAGATTGACCATGTGAAGGGTCTTCTCAAACAGGAGTTTGAAATGAAAGATTTAAGCGAGTTGCACTACTTTCTTGGCATTGAAGTGATCAGGACTCCAGAGGGTGTATGGCTATCACAGAGACAGTATGCTTTGGACATGTTGTCAAAGTATGGTATGGTTGATTGTAAGCCAATTTCTATTCCCTTGGATGTGAATGCAAAGCTGAGTGCAGAGAAGGGTGATGTTGTTGAGGATGTCAACATGTACAGGAAGATTGTGGGTAGTCTAATCTACTTGACTATCACGAGGCCAGACTTGAGCTACACAGTAGGCTTGGAGAGTCAGTTCATGCAACTTTCGAGGAAGCCACATTTGGATGGAGTACGATGCACACTTAGGTATGTGCAAGGTACTCTTGACTACGCATTGTTCTATGCAGCAGATGCACCATTAGCATTGTATGGGTATACAGATGCAGATTGGGCAGGTAGCATTGTTGATAGGAGATCTACGAGTGGCTTCATGTTCTCTTTTGGGAGTGCTGCTGTTACTTGGAGCAGCAAAAAGCAGCCTACGGTTGCTTTATCGAGCACAGAGGCCGAGTACAGAGGTGCAGCAGTTGCGGCGTGCGAGGTAGCTTGGCTACGCACATTACTTTAGGACTTGGGAGTGCAGGTGGACCAGCAGATTTTCATCCATTGTGACAACCTCAGCAGCATGCAGTTGGCTAGGAACCCAGTGTTCCATGCCAAGACCAAACACATAGAGGTCCATTACCACTACGTTCGAGAGCGAGTGTTGGCGGGCGACATCGACTTGGTCTACGTCAGCACAGAGGAGCAGATAGCGGATATCTTTACCAAGGCCCTCGGAGCTGAGAAGCTTCGACGTTTCCGGACTATGCTTGGACTCTGCGACATGCAGAGCTCAAGGGGGAGTGTTGAGATGTCGAGCTCTACACCTTGAGCTGGCATCCACTACGGGTCTTGGCCGCTTACGGCATTTACTCACTAGCGCGTTAGGTGACCAACACGGAGGATCTCTGCCAGTGATTCTACAGCTGGACTACACTTATAGTGCCAGCCTAGTACGCTTCTAGCGAGTTCACACTTAGTGACCGCATGTACATATGTGCTACTTTTCAGCTTTAGCACTTAGTCATTTTGTACTCTCTTTTCTGTGAAGAAGAAGAAGAAGCTTTCCATCTCTGTGTGCTTTGTGCTTGTCTTGTGTAGCTCTCTTGCATCCTCATTCTTTACAAAAAATTTAGTGGAGACGGGGATGTGAGAAAGCGTATCAAAGTATTTGAATAAATATGCAATTCCCTAGGAGAACACAGTGACCTACATAAGTATAATTCTTTAAGTCTAACCTTGAGTGGAAAGGCTAGGGATTAGTATATAACCCTAAGGGTGGAAGAAAAAACGATTTACCCTACTCTTAGGAGACTATTCTTGAAAGAGTACATACAAGAGGGAGTGCTTTGGGGTGTAGCATCTCAGGTCCAAAAAGCACAATGAGAGAAAGGGGAATCCGTGAGAGACTTTATTAGTCGCTTGAAGCATTTGAATTCTTGTTTTAATCCAAATGAGCGCTTCAATAATAATCAATTGCTCGATAGATTCATTAGGAGACTAAGACATGAGGATATCTACAATGGCCTAGTCATTAGAGGTATCACCACTTGGGAAGCAGTCACCACCAATGCGATCCAATTGGAGAACAATTTAATGATTCAGGGAGAAAGAGTGTTTGTTGAGCCTAAATCTACCAGCTTGCAAGCATCGGGGCATGAGCCAATGACCATAAAGCCTATTGCTAAAGAGGCAAAGATATCTGAGATGACTTTAGCAGATCCCACCAAGGCCATTCAAGAAAGTCTTAGAGACAATTGTGCTCCACAAAACAATCATATGTATCCAAGAAGGAAGCAACAATGTTGCTCAGTTTGCTATGGTCCACATAGTACCAATGAATGCCCTATGTTTAGAGTAAAATTTAATGGCAATTGCAATGCATGTGGGAGGTATGGTCATTAGGACAAGGATTGCATAGTATTCAAAGGTGCAATGGCCAATAGACCAACCTTAGCTTGCCCCACCTCTTGAACAATAGTCACAACACATGGTCCCTAGGGCCCAAAATGTTGTTCAAACAACACCCTTACCACCTCCGGCGCTAGGATCTCAACCCCCACATCGAGAATCACTTCTGTGAATCAAGTGGGTTGTGAGTCATCTATTGCTTGTTTGGAAGGCTGTGAGGAAGATATTGAACCTAATTTTGCCTATGGGATTGATGCACTTGAAGAAATTCCACAATAATACATGGAGGACCATTGGGGACAAGTCAAACTAGTCTATCAAGTAGCTGCTCTTGCGGCTAGAGGCCAAAATATCAATTTCACTGCCAAGAGACCACCTCTTCAATGCTATGAGTGTAGAGGTCCACATCGTGTAGTCGAGTGTCCTATTAGATTACAAAATAATGCACACTGATGCAAACCAATAAAGCAAGCACATCTACAATACCGATACTCATGTGTAATCGATGTGACATAGATCACTTGATTTCCCAATGTCCTAATAATCCAAATGAGCCAAAGATCATGCCATGGAACTTAATTGAGGTTATTGAGGAGCCAACACAAAGTACATTGGTGGTACCAGTAAATGTACTCACACGATCGATGCTCCAAAACCAAAATTGTAATCTTGAAGAAAGAGACACAGCATCGATTTCCCAATCTTAGAAGAAGAAAACACGAAGGAAGAGATTGCAAAAAGCAACGAAGTCCAGACCCCAGTTCAAAGACCAAAATAGGGACTAGTGACAACCCCATGTATATGAATGATGTTGAAATGGATTATGATTGAAATGAGACCATGGAGACTAAAACAACCACTAGGAACGAAACCAACAATGAAAATTGTCATGAGCCACAATGGCCAGGACCCAAGAAGAAGATAGGAACTTACCCAAAACCCACAAAGGAGATGAAGCAAGTCAAGCAATTAATGAGTTTGGTAGAAGAGACCCAAAGGGATCTAGAGCCAGCACTTAGGCAAATCGAGATTACAGACACAATGTTCCCTATGCAACATCAACCTCACCAAGTCCATAGACCACTAGCCATACCAAGTGTCATCCAAGAAGAAAGTGACTTTAAGTCGTGGGAAAGTGGGCGTACTCCCTTCTTGTTGGAGAGAATGTTTACAGAGGGACTACCTGACCCTATCAAAAAAATGGACATCCCATCTTCCCCATGTCAAGGGACGGAAGCCCAAAAAGTGCCATTAAATATTTCCAAATTCATGGATTTCATGGCTTCAAAAGTAAGAACCACCATCATGTATAAACTGTATGGAGACCCCGAGCTATTCTTAGCTCTTCGAGCTTTCCTCAATGGAGAACTGAAAGTCGGGCTACCACAATTTGCACAGATGGATGGAACAAGGGAAGTGCCAATAGAGGAGGAATACTTAGATCCACAACCCAACCTAGATAAGAACTCTGTTGTTGAGATACCTGTTAACAAGTTGGGACAATACTTTGAAGCCAATGAATACAAGGCGACCATAACAATCACTGCTAAGGGATTAACTGTGAAGGGAATCCTTGATGGTGGCGCTGGGGTTAGCATTGTGACTAAAAATTTCTGGGAAACTATGGGAAGACCTCACCTTGGGACTAGAAAAATAGTATAAAGATGGTCAATGGGACTATTGTTAAACCTATTGGGATGCTAGAGGATCTCAAGATCAGGTCTTTGGACACAAAATAAGGCATACCTCATTGTTAAGATTTTTCCAAGCACACTATGTCATCTGAGATGATCTTAGGACATCCTTTCATGTGGGAAGCAAAAATGGTGCATGACTGGTCTAAAAACATGTCTACCTGCAGTTTCAGGACTCTGTCATTCGAGTTGATCTTGTAATTGGTCGAGCACATCCTCTAGGAAACATATTTATAATTGATCATAGATCTGACACCACAATTCACTGGGCCCCATTGTAATATTGGTACACGTGTAAAATGGACACTGATGTTGGGGAAGATTCCGCTTATATGGATGTTCTACCTGGGATGACTGAGTCGGACAATGTGGATTGGGTCCACCTAGCAGAAACCATAGACACTTAGGGGAATAGGGGGACGACTTGGGAAACACCTGAGGGGGATGAAATGCCACCACTCGTACCTTTAAATATGATAGGAGCAATGCATATAGCTTCTGATGACCTTTAGAGTTGAAGGCTTGGCTGACATTGGAACCAGTAGCGTCTCAAAAGACTATAGCCCACATGACTCGGAGTCAAAATTATCAATTGAGATTGACTATGAGGACAAAAAATCTGAGTTAAATCTTGGTGCAAATGTGGGCACAAACCATTCAAGGCCCAGTGGTACCCTAGATGACAAACTATCCAGGAAAGGAGAATAGCGATTCATCTAGTGACTCCTCACTAGAGATCGATCATAATAAAAAATTGGACAAGAAGAGTAAGAGATGTAAGAGGCGACAATATCAAGCAAATGTGTGTGCTAGAATAAATAAAAATAAATCTATCGTAGAATGGCTTAATTATATAGGGGTATGTGATGCTCATCGGAAGTTGGTAGATAACTGTTGTGAACACCTTCAAAGCGTCATGTGGTACAGTCCACAACCCATTGACATTGCACAGCTAGAGGCTACACAGAAGCCAAAGTTGAGTTGTACCGTAGGAAGACAACAAAATCAAGAGCTAGCTCAACAACAAAACGAAGCAAAAGGGAAATCACAGTCCACAGAACAACAAGACCCCACAGACTTATATCTTGCACCTAATCATTTAAAATCCTACACCACGGATGTTGGACGGATACGCCGCGACGGAAGTCAGCACAGCGAGAACTCACCTAACAAGATTTGTTAGCTAAGGACAAAGCTCGACCCGCAGGCACGTGGAAGCAAGCATAGGGTGTCAACCTACACTCGACCGACTCCTAACTAATTCTTACAGAGGTCTCTACCCAATGTCTAAGTCGCAGCCTTCAGGAGAGCATAAGAGGAAACTTCCTACAACGCTTTTTAGAGCCAAACACCCATCAAACAATCTCGAAACACCACAGAACTTGAAGGAGACCCTACTAACACCAATAGATCGCTCTCCCTAAGGTCTATGAACCAAAACCCCAACTCAAAACACCCAGTGCAAAATCACATAGGATGTCTGGCCAAAATTTGCAAGTCTTCGTTTCCAAAATCTAAAGTGCCTAATGTGTAGCTCTACTCAATGTGAACGCGTGGATATGCTGCAATGTAAAATCAGACAACGTATGCTCACCGAATCACCAGATGAAGCTCGTAGATGGAGCTTGCAAAACCGGACCGTACGCGCGCAATGTAGGTATCGGCGCGTAGCTCTCGTCGGGGGCAACACGCTGCACTTCTCCTCACTCAATTCCGACCCACTGGTATGCGCGTAGCATCAAGATGAAGTTATCACTCTCTCTCGTACACAATACGCTCACTCACAGACTTCAAAACTTTTTTTTAAATGACAAAAGGTTTTTCATTAAGGTCAAAAAGTGGTATAAATACCTTACAATTCTCAAACCCTAATGTTCCAATTTAACCATCTACTCAATCTAAATGTCAAAACTGGGATACAATCTGGAAACTTCTATAAGCCCCAATATTTACAAGGTGAAATGTCGGGTTTTCTCAATAAATGAATAATTACAAAAAATAATAATCTGTCGAGCCGTCATTTTCCGTATGGTGTGTACAGCTTCTAACACTCCCCCCCCTCCTTGCTCATGTCGTCCCTGACATGGATGTCAAGCGGTTCTTCATCTTATGGTTTCTCGCATCTTGAGCAGCGACTCGTATCTTGCATGTTGAGCCAGTAGTGTTGGGCCAAATATGTGAGTGCTGATGGTGAAGAAGCCGGTGTAGAAAGCTTCTTCAAAGGCCTGGAGGTGATAGGATGGCAAAAACATGATCCTTTGATACAATGCATGTATCACCTCCTTGGAAGGCTGACCAGACAGATCATATGCACATCTGTAAGTATCTTGAAAGAAGAAGATATTGTCTGTCGCCTGGTATGGTTTGAACGTCTCGAAGACTGCTAAAAGGGTTTTGCAAATCTTCCTCATCATAATGCAAGATAGGTCAGGCGAGCCAGTGAATAATTTGCTGGCACCCGTTAGGGTTTTCACCATGTATTGAACACTTATTCTCTCGCCTGCCTTCAAGCCTGGCAGCTTCGAATAGTTTAGCCAAGTAGGTTGGCTTCTTTGTAGTAGTTCCTTGGCCTTCCACGTCCGTATCCTTGGTAAAGGACAGAAGCTTAGGTTATCTCTGATGACTTTGGGTGCCTCTACCAAATGGATTAGGTACTGTGGATATTTTGTTAGCCATGCCTTTCTCCACCTGAGCTGGGAGTCGACTATCAACTTTTCCCCTTCAGGCTTGGAGATATCTACTGTGTACAGTGGCACTGTTGGCTTTTCTCTGATTCTTTTGTTGATCGTGGTGGCTTCGTACTTTAGCAAAGGATATGGGAGAGAGGGATGTAGCCGTTCATGCCGAAGGTTGCTGGCGTCTATCTTCTGAATGGTCATGGATTTAAAAACCCTCTGCTCCCATTCTAAAGCTTCTTTGGCCGTTTCTCTGATTTCTGTTTCTATGGCCTTGCGCAGCTTCTCTTCCTCTTCTTGTGTCAGATCTTGTGGCTCTTGAGAGGGTCCTACAAGGATTTCCTCTTGCATGGGTGTGTCCACCACAGGATCTGCCACATTTTCTAGATCTATGCCTTGGTTGCTGGCCCTGTGCTTGCCTGCTCTTCTGGCTGTTGGCCTCTCATCTCTTCTATCTTCGTTTGGAATGTCTATTTCTCTACTTCAGCTTGTTCTCCCATGTTCACGAGGAGGTCGTTCAAATCAGCGTTTATCTTCTCCGCCTCCTCGAGCTTTCTCTTGATATTTTCTAGCTCATCTTGCATTGCCTTCTGCTCTTCTTCCATGCAGGTTTGCATGACTACTGATCCTTCTGCCATCATTAGCCTTTTCTTCTTCTCTAAAGTCAACTCTTTCTGGAGCTCTTTCATTTATTCTTCATAGATCTAGCTCTCTGAAGTAGTGTGAGTCGAGCTAGTAGCTCTAACTCTGGCAGGAGATGCCCATAGCCGCTGGATGGTTTGATCTTTAACCTTAAGCTGGTCCTTGAGCTCAAGGACCTCATCCTGGCTAGCCTCCTGCTCTATTTCTGCCTTCTCTTTGGCATTCCGAATTGCCTCAACCTTCTTGGACTCCTCAGCAAGTTGTAGGGTTAGGTTATCCCTTTCCCTTTCTGCATCTGTCAATGTCTTGCTGAGTTGTCTATATTCCTCTTCGGCTCCTTGCAATCTTTGAGTTGCTTCCTGATTTTCTCTTTCCATCTCCTGGAATCTTTGCAATGCCTTTGCCACACTGGCTTGCAGCTCTGCTTCTCTCTCTATCTGCCTTTGGCTTCTATCTCTGTGCACCCTTCGGGATGATCCCGACATTTCTTCTGGAGACGGCTTCCATAGCTCATTCAAATCTCCTTTGAGGGCTCTTTCGGCTCTGAAACTTTCCATTAGACGCTCTAGCCGTGCCGCTTTCTGTGATTTCGTCTCTTTTACCAGCACTTGGACAGATTCCTTCTTTCCCTTCTTGAGCTCTGGTTGCTCTTCTTGCACAGTCTCTAGCCGGCGTTTCAACCTTGTGGAAACCCTTGGTTCTTTGGTCTGTTCCTCTTCCTTATCTTCTTTGAGCCTCAGCAAGTCGTTCTGTGATGGAGGGTCGGGCCATCTTCCCTTGGCATGTAATGCCCCATAAATCACTTTCGTGATTAGCTCGCCCGGCACAATATATGTGGGGTTCTTGTTGCCCATCTTTACCAGATTATCATGTATATAAGCTGCATAGTTGATTACTTTCGGCTTGCTTTTCTGCATTTCCCAGGTAAAGGTTGTGGCAATTGCTCCAGGCGGCATTCTGTACTTTTGTGGCCGCTTTGTACACATATGAAAATACTGATTGTACAGTTGACTCATGATTGCCACTTTAGGGTTGGCAATGTCTTCAAAAGTGTAGTTGCCTTTCTTTTCTGTGTACACCTTTACTTCGTCTCTTCTTTTGGTTACACTATCCCCTTTGTTGGAGAGGTCTAGTGCAGCTGCCACCACTCTCTCCGTGATTACAATCTCCGTGTCTGGCTTGCCCTGCAGATCCGTAACTCGTGCCACTCTGTCTTCCTTGATTTTCGTCACAAATTCCCATACTCTTTATATGTCGATTCTTGCCGGCACAGCTTCAAAATAATTGTGGAGATCAATCTTCTCTACATACTCTGCCATCTTGCTTCCTTCACATTTCCTTTGGTGTCCTTGAATACGCCTTGGTAGATCTTTAGATCATTGGACTCTAGCAACTCCTCTTGGATCCATGTGCTGGTTGGCTTTAGAGTTCCTTCTGGTATGACGAAGGGCTCTACTTATTCCAAATAATCCTTTATGGTCATCCTCTTCTTCTTTGCCGGTGACTTTTCGACTGCCATAGATCCTGTTGCACTCAGTAGTCTGAAGTTAGCGTTTTTTGCATATCAGCTGAGAAACTGAGTTTTAACTATCCAAATGACTTGAGAATTGAAATAAAACTTAAAAGGAACTTGGGAAACTGTGCATGTGCTCACAATACAATTTTGGCAAAAAATTATCATCTAAACATCCTATGCGTAGGATGTCTTTTTCATCAGATTTTGGTGATACTTGACATGCTGGTGGTCCTTGGCCTGTACAACATGGCTATGTGCTTGGAATTGGGTTTGGGCATCCCAAAAGTGGATTTTTGGACAGATTCAAGCTTTAGGCTCACAAATTGGGTAGGATGTCCACAATAGGTAGCAAATGATATCCAAATGGGTTTGAAAATTGATATATGGGCTGCTTGCACCATGGTAATGGCTCCCATGATGTCGTTGTTTGCACAGAAGCTCAAAAACATGCTGGAGATATCCTACATGTAGGATGTCTATTTCATCAAAATGGCTTGAGATTTGTGGGTAGTCCTTGGCATGTGGAACATGGCCATGCTCTTGGATTTTGATTTGGACAAGAATTGATGTTGGTAAGACCATGTGTAGTGTTTTTGGGCTCATAAAGTGTATCTTGAAGGTGTTGGGGGTCAAAAAATGATTAGAATGGCTTCAAACTTGATATATGAGCTCTTGAAGATGATATGAAAAGATTTGGAATGTAAAAATACCCTCTGTAGGCCAAAAATGTCAAATAGACATCCTACGAGTAGGATGTCTACTTTATCATTTTTTGCAAGTAACCACACAGATTGGTTGGCTATGTGCTCATGACTGTATTGTGCAAGTTTCATGTGATTTGGACAAGTTTTGGTAGGTCTATGGCCCATTATTGCCTCTATGCCCTAACTTTGCATTTTTTCATGCATATGAGGTCAATTTTGGTCCAAATGTGATGAAACTTGGTGGCTAGCATGTAAAGGCTGTTCAAAAAATGTGTGTGATGAGAGTTGTTGGGTTCTGTGCCCATAAATGGCCTTGAGACATCCTACACGTAGGATGTCTCCTGATGATTTTTTTATGGGAACTGCTACTGGTGCCTGTTCTTAGTCCCCCCGAGTCCCCTTTAAGCTTAATTTCAACAAAAAAGTCAAATGGATAGAAAGTAACTCCCTATGTGGATTTCAGAGCTTCCGAACCGTTTTTTGACTTTTGGAGTGCTTTTCGACGATGAAATTTCTTGATGTTGGTCTCCATAGCTTCCCGATCCCTTGGGGATCCTTGCCGTATGGTTTTTGTCGACTTTGGCTTCACCGGAGCTCCATTTGGCAATTTATCGCTCTAGAAGCACCCGTGGTTGAGTTTACATGTCGTTGATGACTTGTGGTGGTCTACCATCATAGGACTTGGTTGTTGATAGTTTAGGAAAGCCGCTCGTGAAGTTTGGTGACAAACGGACATGCGGTTTGGTCGCAAGAGCTATTTGACGCTTTGTGTGTCTGATGCTGTCTCTGAAGTTTAGTGCCGCTTCGGTTCACCTTTTGGTCATGTGGTCTATATAGACTTGTCGAGCATGTCGAGATGCTCCTACCCATGAATTTTGGTAGCTTTTGGGCGCCTCTCCGCCGATTTCCCATTTGGTGGCCTCTTGCAAGATTCTAGGAATTAGGGTTTTTCACGATGGTTTTCTACTGCCTTTGGACATCCAAGATTGGTCTCCTATGCTAGGGTAAGCTGCCGATGAAGTCTCGTTGCTTTTGGGTTAGCCGTTAGGTGGTCACTTCTACTTGTAGGTCTCTACTGCCCGCTTTCTATGTGAACCCTATGCTAGTTTTCGCGACAAAACGACAAACATGCGCGAAAAGCTCAGGGTGGTGAGCCTACCTCTCATGTATGAAGCCCGTAGGATAGTCGTGCGCGCCGTAGAAGCTGCTGGAAGTTCCATTTTCTCTAGGTGGCAGAAGCTCTCTCTCAAAGGTCAATAGTGGAAATGAGCTTAAAAAGAAGTGAAAAATTCTTATAATGGGGGTCCCCGTGCCACTTTTCATGAAATTTGACATGTGCTCCCAACTTCTTGCAAGATGCGGTTTAGGCTCAAAAATTTCTTGATTTGGACTTCATTTGCCCTGTTTACCAGAAATTTGGCATTTCGGTCAAAATCTGGCCAAAACACGCTTTCCACTCCAGTCTCATAATTGCACCCCCACTGTACCATAGGTTGTCCTATAGTCATTGATCATCCCCATATTTTTTGTTTTTCATTACGACCGTTTTTCACCTGCTTTTTGTATTTTTGAAATTTTTTTGTCAAAAATTAGCAAAATTAATCAAACCCAAAAATCCCCAAAAATCATAATAAATCAAAAACATCACCGCAAAACATTCTATACACTCACATGCAATTTTTATGGCCGGATTTCTCCGTTTTACCAATATTTTTCCCGAAATATGGCTATTTTTACTTATATACACACACACCCAAGGGCTTGATTTGGCATTTGGCCCCATATACCCGTAGATTCATGTTGTATAAGGGCATATGTACTTGGGTTAGTCCAGAAAATTTTGCAATCACACAACAACCCTTAAAATTAGTCGAAAAACATGCCCTTTTTTGCTCTTTCTGCCATTGGGTCCGCATTTGAGAATGCCTCCCCCCCTCCTAGGCGGAATCCTCCCGGACGACAATGTATCGCCTCGGAGTATGTGCCGTGCATGGGTTGAAAAAATTGTGCTAATGCTTGGCCGTGTAATGTGGCCCTATAGTATGCATACTCGGTCAATGCACGGAAAAATTAATGTTGTGCAAGAGAAGGGTATAAGCAAGATGTTTATTGGCATTCGTCGTCGAGGTTTCTTATTTTCTTTGCAAAGTAAGAGCTGTAACTCTACTGCTCTTTGTTTGATTGTCTTTCTTGCAAAAGTCGTTGGCTTTGTTGCTACTGTTGATATGGCCGTAGTTGTCTCCTTAGAGAGAATTGGCTTGGCCGGAATGGCCGTAGACCGTATCTCTTTTGCTTTCCATTGGCAGCTTGTCTTTGCCGGTTTAGGGTTTATTGCTACTGCATTGGTTTCCATTGTTTTTCTGCTGATGGGCATCCACATAAATTGGTGTGTTGGTTTCTTATGAAGTTGTCCGCTTTCCGATGTTGCTTGTACTGAAGGGAGTTCTTTTTGCTTCTGTTTCGGGATCCAAATGCGAGTCGCATTTGAGTTATTGCTGAGCATTTTCTTTGGGATCCATATCTATTTTATTCCCTTGGTTTTTGGTTGAACTATCTGCTTCGGTTGAATTCTTCCGTTGTATTGTTTTTGTCTGCCATGTCATTTCTATCCTTCCGCACCCATATTTGTTTTTCTCTTGTTGGTAACTCTGATCTTTTCACTGCAATCGGTGACTTTTCATACCTGTACTGAACATGGTTGGCAGTTCCCTGTTTGTTCTTTAGTGGCACCCTTCCTTTTGGCTTTTTATCCTGTGATTGCATTGGGTTTGAGCTGTGTGTATAATATGTAAGAGATCAAATTTTCTTGAGCTCCCGAATCAAGCAATGACGTCGATTCAACTTGATTGCTACCCACTTTGACTACAATTATCGGCTCCACTGTGTCTTCATCAAAATCCGTTAGTCGAATGGCATTGATTGGCAATGGTGATCCATATTGTTGTTGTTGTCACAGAAGTCTTCTTTTTGCCATGCGTTCTTGTGCTTCTGCTTGAGCTTCTTCTCATACCCTCTGTTTCTCCTTCATTCGTTGTTTTCCTTGATGGATTTGTTGAAGCATATCCTGTGTTAGTGGTAAATGATATTTCTTCAATCGACACCCACTAATCCAATTTGGCATTTCTTCACCTGCTAATGTAGCAAGCTTGACAGCTCCGCTTTGTGATAGGTCACTAATCACAAAGGGTCCCATCCCTCGCTTTTTAAGTTTCTTGGCATGTTGCTTCAAGGTATAAACAAGTACATAATCACCGGTTTTGAACTCTTTCGTGCGTAAATGCTTGTCAAAAAACTCCTTTTGTCTTCTGTTTTTAGCATAGATCAAAGCTACAGCTCTTAAGCGAAGTTCATCTAGATTTTCAAGGTCATCTATTCTTGATGAGAGCTCATGCCCTGTCCATTCTAAGCGTTTTGCTACTCGTAGAGTTGGAATTAAAAACTCTATGGGCAATATAGCATTTAGGCCAAACACCATGTTGTACGGTGTCGTTCCTATCGATTTTTTGTAAGCTACCCTGTATGCTCATAGTGTTGAGTGTAGCTGCTGATCCCAGTCTGTTCTTGACTCTGATACAATTTTAGTGAGAACGGTGCATAGTGTTTTATTTGTGGCCTCAGCTTGTCCATTTGCTTGTGGATGGTATGGAGCAGATTTTCTATGTATGACCATGAATTCCTCTAGCAGATATTCAATGACTTCATTAAGAAAATGTGTTCCTCGATCACTGACTTCTATTGGTAAACCGTATCGTACAAAAATATTCTCATACAAAAATTGTGTAGTGGTCCGTGCATTTGCTTTTTGTGTTGCCTTGGCTTCCGCCCATTTTGTGAGATAGTCCGTAGCCACAATGATATATTGGGTATGGGTGCGATATGCAGGGGGTGAAATAGGTCCCACAAAATCAATGCCCCATTTTGCAAATGCCCTTGCTCCCATCATTGGCCGTAGTGGCATCTCATCTCTCTTTATCGGCACCTTGGTGCACTGACATACGTCACAACGCTTTACAAACTCTTCAGCGTCCATATGTAATGTAGGCCACCATATTCCTGCAGTTAATACATTTTTTGCCGTCTTATTGCCTAAAAAATGGCCTCCACTTATTCCTCTATGTGCGTGTTCTGGAATCAGCAGGTATTCACTTTCACTTGCACAGATTCTAAGTTGATTGTCCTTTCCTCGCTTATAGAGTTTGTTCCCAATTAACTGAAAGTCATGAGCCTCCAGCTCTATAGCCCTTTTCCGTGCTCTTGTTATGTTTTCAGGAAACGTCCTTGTGGTCAAGAAATCAATGATATATTGACTCCATGCACGTGCAATGTTTACCTGAAACAATGTCGCGTGATCCACTGGTCGTTTGGCACTACATATAGTACGATTGGTAACATAAGCATGTGTGTTCGCGTACATAGTTGGCCAATAAACCCCCAACTATTTCAGTCTCTGGTGTATTTTCACTGTTGAACAATGAAATGCACAGTCCTGGATATGTGCTTCTTCAAGATAACACTCGAATTCCTCCGGATTTATACATAATCGTAGAATTTGGTCCAGCCCTAGATTATACAGCCGTCCTGCAATCAACTGGAAGTTTTTTGTTTGTCGAATTGTTTGTTGTTTGGATCTGTCTTCCGTGTTATCAAACCTACCTCCAAAGGAAAGAATGCTAACAATTTTCTGAGACCATTTGGGTATCATTTCCATATTGAAAAGATAAGCATCTGGTATGTCATCATCTACTCCTTCGGGAGCTTCCCCGTTGTGTAGCCTTGAAAGATGATCCGCCCGTAGATGAGTTTTACCCTTTTTGCCTACCACTGTGAAATCAAACTCTAGCAATATAATAAACCAACGTACAATTCTCCCTGTATTGCATGGTTTATGTACCAGATACAAAAGAGCTTGATGATCTGTGAAGAACACAAATTTGTTTGCGAGCAAATAATGCCGAAATTTCTTTATAGCATAAATCATTCCTAACCCCTCTCTTTCGGTGGTTGTGTAGTTCTTTTCCGCACTATTTAACTGTCAACTTGCGTAACAAACTGGAAAATCCATTGTTCCGTCTCCAGGTTGAGCCAGAATACTCCCGATTCTATATGCAAAAGCATCAATGTGAACATGGAATATCTTTTCCCAATCCGGTGCTTTAAGTACAGGTGTTGATACAAGGTTTTACTTCAGCTTTTGGAATGAAGTTTCACACTCCTCGGTCCAATCGAAATTGACTAACAAACGATACAGAGGTTGTGCGATGACTGCATACATATATATGAATCTTCGATAATATCCGCAGTGTCCCATGAAGGATTGCACTTGTTTCACATTAGTAGGCCTTGGCAGGTCTACTATGACCTTGATTTTGTCTAGGTCAGTGGTTATTCCATTTTTTGAGACAATGTGTCCTAAGATGCGGCCTTGCCTAACCATGAAAATGTACTTTTCCGGATTAAGACAGATTCGATATGTCCTGCATTTTTCAAATACCTTTTGCAAATGGTCAATATGTTCCTCTCGTAGAAGAGAGTGTACACAAAGATAATCCGTGTATATTGGGACATTAGTTAAGCCAAAAGACATAACACGATACACATATATTTCCCATTCTGTGGCAAACGCTGTTTTGTGTTGATCCTCTATTGCAATTGCCAGTTGGTTGTATCCTGAAAACCCATCTAGAAAAGAATAAGCCCTTTTCCCGGACACCCTCTCTAGTACATGTTCTATGATTGGCAAGGGATATTTATCCCTTATGGTGGCTGTATTTACCTTTATGAGGTTTACACACACTCACAGTTTTCTGTTCTTTTTGGGGACTACCACAATGGGTGACACCCAATCTGTATGTTCGATTTCATAGATGAATTCAGCCTCCATCAACTTGTCAATCTCCTCTTTGATTCGTTTAGCAAATGTGTCATTATATGTATAAGGACGTTGTTTGCTAGGTTTGGCATTTGATTTCAAAGGAATTGTATGTTGGCATATATCGATGGATCAACTCCTTTGAGGTGTTTGTAGGACCATGCAACCACATCTTTATACTTCTTGAGAAGTTGTGTTAGCCATTCTTCTTCTTCAAGCTGTAAATCGGTTGCGATATAGACCGGCTGAGGCTTCTCTCTTGGTTCAACGAGGTCTATCCTTTTTGCATTTTTCGGCCCATCGTAAGATTCCTGGTTTGTTCTTTCCCTGACTGGTGGTGTTATTATGATTTTTTTGTCATGGATGGCGAATTTTCGATAGTGTGATGGTACATTCATGTTTCCTTTTTCTGACTCTCCCTTACCATCACTATCTTTCTCAGTAGTCCATTCCTCCCGTAAAGACCGTTTTAGTTCTTGGTATTTCTGTTTACGCTCCAGTTTGGTCCACTCTTGGTCTTTCGTTGTTTCTTTCTTTTATTTTTGAGATTTTTGTGATTTTGTTTCTTTTTTAGCTTTCCGTACTTGTCTTAATTTCCTCTCGCGTTCCTTCCGCTCGAAATTTTGAGAATCTTCTTGATATTTGATCTTTTACACAATCCTCTGCTTTTACAAGCATCAGATAGTGAGTTTTACCTTTTATCCTCGGCATCAGGTTCTCTCTCGCTTTGTTTGCTGCTTGTTTTCTCCTATTAGCGTTCTTGGCGTCTAGGGTGCTGATTAGCAAAATCATAAAACTTGATATTCTCTGTTTTCTCTCCGCGCTCACTTGAGTTGTCTGAACACTCATTATCTGCATCGTTATTTACCTCCAGATACTCAGAGGAGTTATAAAACTCTTCTTGTTCTGGTGGTTCTACCATCTCATCTTCTCCTGGTATAAGGCTTACCATGTAATAGGGTAGCACATCATAGACATCTTTATCGCAAAATTTTGTTGTTGGATTATCTGTAATGGTACAGACATCTAATGTTGCTAGTATGTGTTCCCATTCCATAGGTTCTAAGTCATCTTCAGGAAAAGGTTCCGGAATATACTCCTTGTCCTCAATCGCTCTTTCTAAGACGCATTCCTCTCTTTTTAAGCTCCCACAATGTGAAGCTCTGCACATCCATAGCTCTTTTTGTTGCCCTAACCATGCTAGGAGTTCCAACCCCGCTAATGTAGCTGAATCAAACTCTTCCACTGGTGTCTGGTTCACATCCTTGTAACTATGGTCTTTCAGATGTATTATCTTCTCCCTCGCAGTACTCTCCAACCTTGTTTAAAGGTACTAGCCTAGTGTTTAGTTCAGGCTTGTCCAATTCTCTGATCCCTTCCTGAAGCTTCGAGGTGGGGTCTTTCACTCCAAATTTTTCTAGGAATTTTCCTACTGTGGTCCACATGTTTGGTCGTAACCTTAGGAGTTCGGCTAATGTGATTGTGCATGCCACAGGAGTGGACAATAACTCAATCAACCATTGTGAATCCATCACTTTGTTAGAAGAAAGTCTTTGAGGTGGGATTGCTCTCACCTCAGACTTGGCTTCATACTCTCCTAGGTAAGAAGGTAGAGTTTTCAACGAGTCTGGTTGGCTGTGTCCCGAACTAATTGATCCCTGGTCTCCCCCTTGTGAATGTATATCAAAGTTCATTTGTGATCTTGCCTCAAATTCTTCAATAGGAGGTAAGATCTCTTTTTTCTCTTTTCTCGTGTTGTTCATATGGTAACTCACCCTGTTAGCTTCATTGGCCTCATGGATTTGTTTCCACAGATTATCTAGACCGTTACAGTCCTTACCCATTTCTACCAATATTTTAGGCTAGAACCCATCACTTGCTCCATCTGTAGTATTTGGCACTATGATAGGTTCTTCCCTAGACTCATAGGCATTCGTGAGTCTTTCATTCGTTTCTACTTGTTCCTCTTAAGCTGGTTGGATAGGGTTTGGAGCTGGTACTTCATGCCCATTTTTGCAGGTTTACCAAGCGGATTTTCTATCAAGGATTGAGCTGTTTCAAACATCTTTCTACACATTTCCAACCTCTATTTTTCTATTTCAGCATATGGATAAGTCATCCATCTTTGCTCTTGGGTTTGGTTCTTTTTTAGTCTTGCTTCATAAGCTTTTAGAAGTGCATCTAACTGCTCATTTACCTTGTTTGCCAGTACTGATCCTCCTGATCCTGCACTTTTGGGTTCTGCTATTTCCTTGGCTGCTATGGTTGCTGTAGTGTGTGAGCTTAGGCTAGCTAGATCCTCTAACCGCTCTAATCTATCCTTTGTGTGTTTTAACTCCTCGGATAGAGCAGTTTTCTCTCGTTCTTTCCTGGCTTTCATACGCGCCTTTCTAGCCTTCCAAGTGCTTCTCTGATTTTTCATTTTTGAACTTGGGGCATCGGTTTTTGGCTCTTCAATTATGGGTTCGTTCGTCATTTTTTTAGCTTGGGCTCGTGTCACTGCCTGAATAGGTATGATCGTCTCGTTCTCAGACCCTCCACTGGAAGGCACTGCTTCTAGCATGTTCAAGGTAGTTTTTGCTCCTTTTCTCGGGTTCTTAGGGCAATCAAAAATCAAATGAGTAACTCCACACTCGGTGCAATATACGTTGACTCTAATGATTTCATCATGAGGACAATCTCTTAGCCAATGGTCTCCACCACACTTGTAGCAAGGTCCTTTATGCTATTGAGGTGCTCCTTGAGCTCCTCTTTGTTGGTATGCATGTCTCTGTCCGCCCATGCCTTTGTTGGCTATGAACAACAATGTTCATTCATCCAAGTTATATCTTCCTTCTCCTGCTGCCTGCAGCTGTTAATGGTCTTGCACCTCCCATCATGCTCCATGGTTCTGATGATGAGGGTTCTATTGGTGGATAGTAGACAGGATTTTCCGCATATCCACTGGGATCTTCATAATATGCATGCATAGGCACCAAAGCCTTCTCTTCTGATTCGATTATTGTTGGTGTGTATCTTATGCCAACTGGTCGTAATCCTGGTAAGGGTGGTTGTTGCCCCAACACTGGTTGTGGTCTTTCTACACCTACAGGTCCTGGTAGGTTGCCTGCTTGATACCTAGGCATCGGTGGAACTTGAGGAGAAGCTACCTGAGCTTGGGGAGCGTAAGGTCTCTCTCTCACATATCCCTTGTTATAATAACATTCCTCCGTCCCATGGTTTGTCCATTTTTGTTCAATAGCACACCACTTGGGCTGTTTGGCCTGGGGTTTGGCGTACAAGTTAATATTTTTTAGCACTTCCTCTACAAGCTGCAGTCTTCGCACAACTTCTTGCTTTGCTGTTGAATATACATGTACACAAACGTTTAATTTCGGCAATCGAATGAAAGCATTTAACCGCTAGAGGTGATCTTATTAATGATTGGTATAACTGGAGAGTTAACCTCAACCACTACTGTATTTTATACAATGCTGATGTTCTGGATTAGGTCTGCTAATCTGGAACTGTACTTTCCTCGGATGTTGGTCAATTTACGTGAAAAAGTCTGAATTCAGTCTTTGATTCGTCAAATGGCCAAACAAGGTCCAAATTCACTTCTGAAAGAAGTTCTGGAACCCTTAAGCCAAATGGAACCTCATTGTCTAAGCTCAGTCAAATTTTCTCTTCACTAAGCCCCAGTAGACATCCTACGCGTAGGATGTCTCCTGCTCTGTTTTGCCTGGATTCTTGCATTATGAATTCCCCTTGATGTGCTGAGTCCACATCTGTTTTTAGTTTTTGATTTGGACACCTATAAGCTGGTCAATGCATCAGAAATTTGTCCCGACAGCCTGCTGCTGGTCTTGATCAGTCTAATCAACTCCAATTTGAACCAAAATTGACTGGGAGACTTGCCTCAGGCTATACAACACCCTGCTAGGCCCACAGTCAGTATATGGCTTCAATTTCTTGCTTTAGACATCCTACGCGTAGGATGTCTTTTTGCTCAGAATGGCTTCAAATGCAAAGCACAGGCTCCCCTTGAGGTGCTGATCACTTTGGTATGCTCAGAATTAGGTTTGGAGTGCAAAATCACACAGATGACATCCTACGCGTAGGATGTCTTTTTGGCCTGTTTGACCCCAGACTTGACCCACAGCTTCCCCTTGATGTCAGCAACCCAGTGGTATGCTTAGATTTTGGTTTGGATTTCAAAAGTCCCCACTTTTAGCTGTTCTAGTCTTTTTCAGTCAAAAATGCTAAAGTCTGCTTAGAACCCAATTTTTCTCACCCAAATGAGATGAAACCTCTCTCAGTCACTCAATATATCATGCAGATCATGCCCATGCAGTCATCCTATGGTTTTGGTCTAAAAATAATGCCTTGGCACAATTTGAGTAGGATGTCTGGCAATTTCAGTCTATCTGGCCTTATCCTGTCAAGATATGGTCAAATTTCCACTTTCCACGTGAAAATAGGGTAAACCCCACCTTATGAACACACTGGTCAACTCAAAATTCCAAAATTCCCACTAGATTAGCCTGTAGACATCCTACGTGTAGGATGTCTCCTGGCTTAAAATTAATTTTTTTCATGACAGAAATGCTCTTGATGCTCTGCAGCTCTATCAGAAGCACTCACAATAACTTTTAGACTTCACTTCAGCTTTCAAACACACTTTTGCGTCTTTTATAACCTTGTGATGAATCTAACAAGCAAGTATACATGCATGAAATGCTCTAGACCCTGAATCGTGATGTCCTACTTACTCTACTCCTACTCATCATATGAAATGGTGATAATGGTGTTTTGGTTGCTTTCTGGCCTCTCCGGACTCTCAAGCTCTCCTCTCACCGCTTCTACCACTCCAGCTCCTACTCAAGAACTCAACTAATATCTAAAACTATCTCAGTCTACCTAAATCTACCTAAGTCGAAGGATCTAGGCCAGACACACGCTCCCTAGACTCCCTCTAAGACCTAGAGAGTCCTCCACCTTCTGATCCTATCTAAATGTAAAACGAGACTCTTGGCAAGCCAAAGAATCCCTATCCTCAAGGACTAGTCTCAGTCATCTACCTAAGGTTTTCGTCCCCGGCAACGACGCCAATGTTGGACGGATACGCCGCGACGGACGTCAGCACAACGAGAACTCACCTAACAAGATTTGTCATCTAAGGACAAAGTTCGACCCGCAGGCGCGTGGAAGCAAGCATAGGGTGTCAACCTACACTCGACCGACTCCTAACTAATTCTTACAGAGATCTCTACCCAATTTCTAAGTCACAGCCTTCAGGAGTGCATAAGAGGAAACTTCCTACAACGCTTTCTAGAGCCAAACACCCATCAAACAATCTTGAAACACCACAGAACTTGAAGGAGACCCTACTAACACCAATAGGTCGCTCTCCCTAAGGTCTATGAACCAAAACCCCAACCCAAAACCCCAACCCAAAACACCCAGTGCAAAATCACGTAGGATGTCTGGCCGAAATTTGCAGGTCTTTGTTTCCGAAATCTAAAGTGCCTAATGTGTAGCGCTACTCAATGTGAACGCGTGGATATGCTGCAATGCAAAATCAGACAACGTATGCTCACCGAATCACCAGATGAAGCTCGTAGATGGAGCTTGCAAAACCGGACCGTACGCGTGCAATGTAGGTATCGGCGCGTAGCTCTAGTCGGGGGCAACACGCTGCACTTCTCCGCACTCGATTCCGACCATTGGTACGCGCGTAGCATCAAGATGAAGTTCTCACTGTCTCTCGTACACAGTACGAAATGTTCCAATTTAACCATCTACTCAATTTAAATGTCAAAACTGGGATACAATCTTGAAAGTTTTGTAAGCCTCAATATTTACAGGTGAAATGTCGGGTTTTCTCAATAAATGAATAATTACAAAAAATAGTAATCTGTCGAGCCGTCATTTTCCATAGGGTGTGTCCAGCTTCTAACAACGGAGGAGCGTAAGGTTGTGTATACAAAGGCCCAAAGAACACCTATCAATGGAAGTAATGGGGTCTATGATGGTCCAACGATAGTTAAGAAAATAGAGTTAGCAGATGTAGATGAGGAGTCGAAACCTATTTTCATTGCCCAAGATCTGATAGAGACTGAGGAATATGTACTCAAAGAGCTTCTCAAGGAATTCAAGGATATATTTTCTTGGACATATCATGATATGAAAGGTGTCCACCTTCCATGGTACAACACACGATCCCCATGAATAGCATGGCTAAACCGGTCTAGCAATGACCCTACCCGATGAATCCTAAGAGATTGAAAAGCTTGTTACCATATTGAGCACACAAAATGGGTGTCTCCAATAGTTATTGTGCCAAAAAGAATGGGAAACTCAGAGTTTGCATGGATCTCAAGAAGGTCAATGCCGCCACTAGGAGGGACCATTACCCTTGCCATATTCGAAACATGTGCTTGAAAGAGTTGTAGGAAAGGAGCCTTATAGCTTTTTACATGAGTACTCTGGCTACACAATTTCACTAGAGGACCAAGCTAAAACTACTTTTATAACTGAATTTGGAGTGTTCGCATTTTTGTGTTATGGCTTTTGGCTTAACCAATGCTCTTGCTACCTTCCAAAGACTAATGAACAATGCTTTTAGGAAATATTTAAGCAAGTTTTGTGAAGCTTTCTTAGATAACCTTTGTGTTTATTTCTCTTGGAAAGAACATCTATCATGTTTACAAAAAGTGTTTGAGAAGTGCAAATTGTATCGCATCTCCTTAAACCCTTTTAAATGCCAATTTTGTGTTAAACATGGAGTCATTTTAGGACATACAGTGTCCAAAAATGGGATTTCCACATATGAGAGCAAAATTAAAGTCATTTCTGATTTACCACCACCTACAAACTATAAAGGAGTTCAAAGGTTCATGGGCCATGTTGGTTATTACCGACAATTTATTTTAAATTTTGCGGAGATAGCTCGCCCATTGTAGGGAATTACGATATTCTTAGACGTTGTGCTTGTGAGGATGAGTACTTATACATATTGCAAGAATCCCACATGGGTATAGCGGGAGGACATTTCTCAGGGGAATTAACTGCTAGAAAGGTGTTGCAATCAGGCTATTGGTGGCCTACCTTATTCAAGGATGCATCACTTTTTGCAAAAGGGTGTGATGAATGCCAACGGTACAAGATCACACAACGAAAGGATAAGATGCCCTTACATCCTATTAAAGTGATTCAACCATTTTAAAAATGGGGTTTAGACTTTGTAGGCCCAATTAGTCCAGCACCTCGTAACACTCAATCGCAATATATTATTGTTGCCACTGACTATGTGACAAAGTGGACAGAAGCCAAGGCAACACGCAAATCTATTGCAAGGTCAACTGCTAAGTTTCTCTTTGGGAACATTATACACGATTTGTTTGTCCCTTTGAACTTGTGAGTGGCAATGGTACTCATTTTATAAATGGAGTGATAAAGGAACTCACAAAAAACTTTATGATAGCCTACCATAAGTCTACACCTTATTATCCACAAGCAAATAGCCAAGTTGAGAGCACTAACAAGACCTTAATTTCTATCTTGACCAAAACAGTGGAAGCTCATCGCACAGATTGGGATTTGAAGCTGACTTCATCTCTATGGGCTTAACATTCTTCTTACATAGTGGATATTAATTGTACATCATTCAAAATGGTATATGGCCGAGAAGCACTCATGCCATAAGAGTTTGTAATTCCTAGTTTGTGGGTAGCTTCACAAAAAGGAAAGGTTGGGATGGTAACCCTTTAGTTGAGTGCTTATTTATCCTTGAGAGGTTAGATGAAGAAAGACAATTGGTTGTGAAAAATGCACTTGTGGATAAAGATAGAATAAAGAAATGGTTTGATCGTCATCTAAAGAACAAAGATATCAAGGTTGGGGATAAAGTCCTTATGTATAGAGTGCGTAACGAGAAGAAAAAGTTAAAATATGCGGGAAAAGGACCATATAGAGTATGCAAAATCACCCCACAAGGTACATTAGTGTGGAAACTCTTGATGGAGCAGAAACCATTGGATTCCTCAATGGGAGTAAATTTAAAAGATAATGTGATCCTTTAACCCAAGAGGAGATACGTGTCATCCATTAAAAAAAGGTAGCTAAGGCATAAGCAAAATTAAAAAAGATATAAGCTCAAGCTGAGGCTAAGGAGCAACATCAACGTATTAGATGCCAACGAGAGGTACACTTTGGAGTCACACATGCATTTCACGTAGAAATAGAGGATGATTTTTTGGACTCTGACACACCTCTATGATACCCTATTGAGTTAAACATTGCCTATGGGAAAGTGCTATGTAATGCCTTATTAGATACGGGTGATAAATATAATCTGTTGTCATATGGAGTGCAGTATCGGTTGGGAAAGCCATCTTTTGCTCAGAGTACTACCCAATTCAAGGATATGAACAAGAAAAAAACTACGGTTTTTGGAATCTAGGACACTTTTGTCAGTTTTATGACAACGGGGTTGCAACTGAAGACTTTTTGGTCATGCTCGTTGGAACTATGGAAGGCAATATAAACCTAGGATGCACATGGATGATAGCAACCAAATGCACTATTGATTGGGGGACTACGAGTGTTACAGCACATAAATCAACTCTTAGCCATGCCACTCAAGCGATAGTCCCTGAGATATCGTCTCCCAAGAAAATACAACCCAAAACAATGCATGTCCAAGAGGTTGAACCATCTACACCTAAAGCCCAACCCTCTAGAGTTTCAACTTCTGTAGCTAAAATAAAGCTTGAGACACAAGACCCATCATAATATAACAAAGAAAACATACAAATCGGTCCCTAAAGCTTCTTTAGCGACCATTTCTGATACTAAAAAACAAGAGCCTTATAAGCACTCACTCCAAGAAATATAAGAGAATGTTTCGTTGGATTCCTAAACAACTATTGGAAGCCCAATGCTACTATGAAGAAAATAATCAAATCTAGGTGCCTAAATGTAGATTGTGTTCGTACCTGTCACCTACAGACCCATCTGAGTCAAATCTTGTAACGATAAAGACAATTGAAGATCGTGGGAAGGGAAAGATCACAGAATACTACACACCTCATCCGGAGTTAGTTTGGGTACCCAAGCAAGAACGACTTGTTTTTCTCGGCTCAATTACAGAAAAAAAAGAACCTTCTTGCTCTTCATGTAGTTTATATACGAAAATACAAGCTTCAACACAACCTCCATCTACCATTGTAAATATCCATACAAACAAGAAAGAATTTGCACCTCTCGTTGTAAGTTCACCACCTACAACAACGTTGCAAGTAAAATCATGGGAGAGTACCTTACCACCCTTGCAACTAGATGAAATTCCTAGGGCGGTCAAAAACTATTGGTCAAAGTCTCCACCCATAACAACTTGTAACATTTGGTTTCAAAAGGTGATGACATCGTTCCAAAGGGTATGATCTACCCAAGGAAGGTGGGAGTGTTTGCTGACCTCCATCATTCACTTGCTTCCCTCTTAACCTTCCTCCCTGACCTCTCAATCTCCCAATCTTAGGGAATGTATATATATATAGCCCAATAGTCAAGAAAACAAGAAAGAGCAAGAGCCACTAAACAAAAAGCTGTAAACCTACAAGTTCTAGTACATGACCCAAAAATCATAATAGCACATTATGCACAAGGACACAGCCTTTTGACATGATCCTTATATATTTGCATACTAACCATCATCTATTTGTGTGTATAGATATGGCTAGTACACTAGAGTCATCCACTCCTACCTTGGGTGAGAGGTACCCTCTTTGCTTTTCACAAGTGTTTCACATAGTCTACCCGGTGCTTGCCTGTGAATGGGATTTGGTAGATACGCTAGCATGTGAGAAGAATTTCAAGGAATTAAAATGGCTGATACGTTTCTTGACCACGACTAATCCATACTTAGTAGAGAACATCTCTCTGATTGCACAAGCTTACCCTCTTGACCAAGATGACTATAGATGTCTAGTGACATTCTTAGTGAACATTTGTGCCTCTAATGATGAGGAAGATTTACATGATTACACGGATGGCACGTATGGTCTCAGGGATGATGAATTTTTTTTCTCAATGATGAAGAGGATAGGGGTTTAGAATTAGGGCTACCCGCCCATCTATTCAATATCTTGTTCCCTTGATTCTCTAGGGAAATGCAAATAATTAGGTTAGGGTTCATTATGTTTTTGAGTGTGTTCAATAAAGGTTGGTGCCTCTTCCCACTTATGTGCCTCCTAGAGGTATTCCTTGTGTTTTCTAGTGTGTACAAGAACGCATTCCAGTAGTTTCAATTTTGACTTCATGAAATCCTTGTCTCCTTCACTCTTCGAATCAAGCGCAATCATCAACACGAACCAGTGTTTCTTGTCCATTTGCATTGCCTCTTGTATTTTTTAGCATCATTGTTTACCTGCTTTACTGTGAATGGTAGCACAATATGTAGTACATTTATTTAGTATTAAAACATTAGATTCAATATAATTTTCTATCTTAATTCCTTATCTAGGTTTAAGAATCAAGTAGTCTAACTAAGCTAGTTTGACCAAGTTAGGTGTTAAAGATCTTCTCTTAATATCATGGGGAATGCCTTCCTAATAATCAATGGTTACTTTAGGTTCTTAATCCGATCTAAGCAACATTGTCTGCAATGTACTAGGGATTTCTAGTGGGCTTAGTCCCTATTGACCTTTAGCTTAAGTATTATAAAAGGAGTTTACTAATGTGATGAGCTTGGGGAGGGTAACAATGTAATATGACCCCCCAAAGTTACAAAATTGAAAGGGAATGAAACAGAAACAAACAAAAGTGCCAAGAATGTAAAATCTTAATTTGATACTTCACTCACATGTACCTCCTATGGTACTAGAGCCCTAGAGGTTCCCAGTGTGGGTGCTTTTTCTTGAAAAGAAAAAAGCCCAAGGCATACAAAGTAAATACACACATCAAAACAAAAAATCAATGTGAAAAAACTTTGGGGGGTCAAATAAATGAATTATACAGAGGCAATGATTTCATAAGCAATTCTTTTTATCTTAGCTTAACTAAAACGTCTTCTAGGTATAGCCTCTAGTCATCCCTTGAACATGAGATACTTTGCTCTCACGATTAAACACCTTAATTGACCAGAGAGAATTGAGAAGCTTGCCCATGGTATTAATAGTTGACCTCTAGTGCCTCTCGAGTGTTAATTTAGCAACCCTAGACTTGTTTATTTCTTGACTTTTACAACTGCTTACGTGTTTGATTATATTACAGTTTAATGTTTTACTGCTAACAAATTGTTTCATATTCTATTACCAATCAATTTGTGTGCCTATTCACTGCATATGCTTTTTAATTCTAAATGTTCTATGCAAATGCAATTATTGTGACATTTTTTGGTTGATTTTATAGTGTTTGAAGAAGGCTAAGGACATTCAATCTCAACTGCTCTTCCACCTTGAGGAACAGGTTTCATCTCAATAGCTTTCGAGAACGGAATCTACATCAGGAAGGAGGGCATGTTAATCAACAACAAAGACCCTTTTGGTGATGTCATTACAAGAGACACTGGAGTCAGTACCGAGCGAATAGGAGGCTTGGTGACTGCCCAATGCTCCCCATCGCTTGGTGCTGACCTTGTTGATGTCATTACAAGCAACAGTGGAGTTAGCACCGAGCAAATAGGAGGCTTGGTAACTGCCCAATTCTCCCCATCACTTGGTGCTAGCCTTGGTGTTAAAGTCATTACAAGCGACAATGGAGTCAGTACACCAAGCGAATAGGAGGCTTGGTGACTGCCCAATGCTCCCCATCGCTTGGTGTTGACCTTGGAAAATGGACATCATCCCAATTAACATTCATAGATATCACATTGTTTTGAGTCAGGGGCTGGGCTTGTTGGTCCTATAGGTGCTTGGGTGATCCCCAATGAGATGCGCACCACATATCTCATTTGACACTATTTTTACTTTGACCGGCCATTGTGAGCACCCATGTATGAATGGGTCAAACTCTTATAAAAGGTCTATTTTGACCTAAAATCCTTATTCTTGGAGGTGCAAGTTAAGAAGTTATCTTTCTCTACCTCTATCTTCTCCTCCTTCATGTGCTTACCTATGTATGTATGTGTGTGTGTATGCTTGAGAGAGAGAGAGAGAGAGAGAGAGAGAGAGAGAGAGATCAAGCATTGGCGGTTGTAGCACGCTACAGTGTCACTTTCATAGGACACCTAGTTAGTACAGTTGGTCTCGTCTGGTTCACACTGGACGGACTCTCTAGGCTGGTAGTGACATGTAGCAGGGATACGACCGCTGGTCTAGTGGACATCATGGCCAGGTCACCAACCTCAATTTGGAGATAGACTTAGATGGTTGACATTTATGAGCCATTGATGGCTCTTTATGGTGGTACACATGAGCAGTAGTTGTTGGGTCATGTTTATCTTCTTCTTCATATATGGTTGAGCGTTGTCATCTACAGTAGCGAGTATATACACACAGCATGTCTGCACCATCCATGCACATCTGAGCCTCAACACCCCATAGTACCCATGAGTTCTGCGTTGGAGCTGAGTATGCTGCCATGCTAGAGTCTGTATCGGTTCTTTGAGATAGTCGAGTCCATATGTTTTGTTGTGTCTCTATGTTGATCAACTGTTATCTATTGTTTCCTTTGTTTTCATTCTGTTTTGAGTAAGACGTCATGCACATTGCACTGAGAGAGCACAACACACTATCCACGCTACAAGTGCTCTCATTTTTGGCACGCCTAGTGGGACCTCAATTGAAGTCTCACTCTCTATTGAGGTACAAATCAAGGAGCTAGCTGGGTTTTACCTAGCCTCGTCTACTTCGCCTTGCCCACTGCAGCTTGCTGGTCTGGTCCTCTCTCGCCCTGGTCCTACTAGCTCTTATCCTGGTCTAGCTCTTCCTTGTCCCTGGTCTAGTCCTTCCTCGTCCTTGGTCTAGTCCTTCCTCGTCCCTGGTCTAGCCAGGTGGTCTAGTCACTCACCCTAGTCTAGTAGAGTCTAGACATGTGTTCAGCCAGTTAGAGGTCTTCTTTCCCAAAGCTTGGTTGGGTTTGTGGTCACTACATGACACATACAAGGCGGTCATTAGAGCGCCAAAGCGCACTAATGAGTCCTCTGAAGTACTACAACAGAAGACGTCAACCCTTGGTACCTAGTAGAAGTCCACCAACCTCATCACCCATACTTCCACATGTGGCATCATCCATTCCTCCATCCGGTTCTACATATTTCAGGTCACCTTTCCCAGTAAGGCTCCCTCCCATTTTGTTACAGCAAGCTATTGAGAAACGAGCTACTGTACAAGAGGCCATGGAGGCCTCGACCAGTGTTTTAGCCAAGGTAAACATCAAATTTCCTACTTTCAAGGGACTCTCCTCAGAAGATGCAGAAAACCATGCAAGGAGGTTTGTATCTCTATGTAGAGGTCGTGGTCTTAATAGAGAAGATGCTTATTTGGTACTCTTTCCATCTACCTTGGATGGCTTGGTAGACAAGTGGCACAATCAGTTTGTAGAGAACCATTTTGCAACTTGGGCAGCTTTAAGACAACAGTTATGTGCATCATTCATGCCAAGTGACTACCTGGAAAAGGTTTTGGATGATTTGGCCAACATGGTGCTCCAACCAGAGGAGACTTTTGCAGAACTCATGACTAAAACCAAGTCTCTGGTTGTTGCCAAGCTTCCTCAACAACCAGGGGTATGTATGGTTAAGAAGTGGGTGGAGAAGGCTCTTTCCAAAACTTCCCAGTAAAAATACGAGAGAGTCTCCGACCTGACGCCACTACTCTGGAGGAGTTTGTCACGGTTGCTACTAGGATAGAGGGAGCTAGGAAGCTGTTCACCAACTCTTCTCAGGTAGAGAAGTCCTTCTGATCCTTTAACTTCATTATGCAGGGAACTGGAAGCCCTAAAGCTACAGCGAGCTCTTCAAGAGGAGAGGTCCCTTTCTCTTAGACAAGAGAAGCCTCCAAATCACGAGGCATTGGAACAGATCAAGCGCGAGCTAGAAGAGCTCAAGTCTCAACATGGAACTGGAAGCCCTAAAGTTATAGAGAGATCTTCAAGAGGAGAGGTCCCTTTCTCTTAGACAGGAGAAGCCTCCAAATCATGAGGCATTGGAACAGATCAAGCGCGAGCTAGAAGAGCTCAAGTCTCAACAGGAGACTAAGGCTATGGTTTGGTGTAGCTCATGCTGCTCTCCAAGGCACCCTCCACATGAATGCCCCCTTTGGGTTTACTACCACTTCTGTGAAAAGTCTGGACATGAGGACAAGGACTGCTACTATCTCAAGGGATTGCGACAAATACAAAAAATTCTTGGTCCTATCTTCAACAAGGGCCAACACCATCATCCAACATGGTTTCTCCCTGTGGCCATCCACACCATATGCCACCTTTGCTAGCCCTTCCAAGGCAAAGTGCTTTTCCGTCTCAGAGATTTTATCATACCCATGCTCCCTCATCACCTCAAAACTTCTATGCCTCCACCTCCTACTCCATGCACCAGGAGCAAGGACAACCTTGCCCTTCGGCTCGCCCAAATTGGCCCTTTTGGTACATATGTGGGGAATATGGTCATTTCCAAAGCAAATGCCATCTGCCAAAAGGTTCCGCTCCATGCCTTCATTGCCATGAAACAAAGGATCACTACAGTAAGGATTGCCCTAAAATTAGTGCATCCACGGCTTCGAACCCAAGTCAAAGCCCGAATGAGTTTACCTTTCCCAAGCTCAATCTGATAGCCGTTAGCACTGTTCCTCATCCGCCCCCTTCTACCCACGTGGTTTCCCCTCAAAATAAGCTGCAGTTGGTAGAGGAGCCATTGGGTGTCCTTACACGGGCCCAAAGAGCCACTCTCGGTCTTAGCATTCCAACAAGTTCAACTCCCCCACACATTCTCACACCAGTGGTGGATACCCTACCTTCAACTGTTAACAAGCCATCCCCCAATTCCATGAAAGAATCCAAATATTTGCTCTCCAATATTGATGAAGCTTTCTTGGAAGCAGTTTCCAATCTACAAAAGATCAAGGTACCAGAGAAACCACTGGTAGAACAAGAAAATCTTAGAACAGAGATAGTCTTGAAGAACACCTTCCAACAAGTGTCCCTCTATGACATGCTGCAACTAGATGCAAGTTTTAGAAGTGACACCCTTTCTGTTATTCCGTCACTTTACCCCGGAGCAAGTCCTAGTGGGACGGGCACCTCCTAGTGTGACCATCAGGTCCTATATGATATCCAATCCCGCTGCTTCCCTCACTGATTATTGAAGCCCTCGCCTAACAATGTCCATCTTGGGTCGGCAATTTTCATAAGTAATTGTGGCTGGTGGATCTGGAATCAATATGATGCCTGAGTTCACTATGATGGCTTTAGGCCTGCAGACTACTCAACCTGCCCCCTTCACAGTAACATTGGCCGACCAGAGGATAGTATACCTTGTGGGCATAGTGGAAAAGGTGCCTCTACAGGTTCAAGATTTCACTTTTAGTTTGAATTTTGTTGTGGTTCGTCTTCCATAGGTGGAGGGCGGATTTCCCTTGCTCATTGGTAGACCATGCCTACGACACACTAAAGCACTTTATGATTGCGGGAACAATGCCATGTGGATACATACTCCTGGCTCCCAGATGCAACCCATTCGCCTAGAAGGAGGCATAGATCTCACCTTGCAACATAGTTCTTTGTCCCTAGCAGCCAGTCTTGAGTTGGATCAACCTACTCCATCTAATGGGTCAAATGAGGATCTGTTGGAGTGGTTGGATGCTACCAAATCTATGCCTTGTTATGGAGTCTCTATTCACCTTAATGGGCCACCTGAGCCAGCTCAAAGGGTAAGGGTCACATAAGCTACTCCTCGTGTGCCCTTGGTGGAAGCCTTTGGATTTGGTGAGCCTCTGAAGAATCATAGAAACGGGAAGGAATATCCCCTACAAGAGTTCACCCCCCCCTCAACATCACCCCCATTGGTGTCTGCTTCTTCAACCAGATTAAAGCTCTCCGTTGTGTCTAGAGAACTCCCTTCACAAAGCTTCCTCAAGACTGGATATGACAAAAACAATGTTTATTTCAAGCTCGATGCATTACTTGATCCATATATCTATCTTCTGAATTGCCATATCCCCTCACTAACCCCTCTCTCCCTCCTTGCCCTTACTAAAACCCTCTCGCCCCCATCTACCCCCTATCTCCTCGACCCTACGCTCCCCTTCACACTCACTCACCCCCTACCCACCCCTCGTCCCCCTACCCACTCACCCTCACCCCTACACTCTTTCCCTCGCTCCCCCCCCCCCCCCCCCCCCCCTACATACCCCTCGTCCCCCCTACCCACCCCTACCCACCCCCTACCTAGGCCTCGCCCCCCTACCCACCCCTCGCCCCCTATCTAGCCCCCTCACCCCTATATAGCCTAACTTTCCCCCTCCCCAACCCTCCCAGCCTCAGCCTCAGCCTAATCACCCCCCATCCGCTAATCTGTCCCTTAGCAAGCTGCATAACGGTCCCTCCTATTCCTCAATCTGATTTCCCTGCACTTCTTTTGGATTGGGTTGCTGAAGAGCCTTTTGGCTATTTCCTTGTGGCTTTCAAGCATTCACCTGGTTGCCATTTGTTGTTGTTAATGATTTTTGTTATGCCATCACGATGGAGCTTAACCTTATTTCTGGTGTTACACGAGCTTCTGGTCATCCCTCTTTTCAAAAAGAGTGTTGTTGGAGAAGGTGTTGCAAGGTTGATCTGCAAGCATGGACCAGGTCATTTTCCTCTCACTATGGTTATGGATGATAAAGATGTGTTGGATCCAAACTGAGCATATCTCTTTGCTGTGAAGCCTCATTCTGTTTTGCTAATTAGGATTCTTGGACTATGCAATCGTATTGGGTTCTTGCCTATTCAAAGGCTTAAGGCGTTTGCAAGCAGTGCAGTGTTTTTAATCCACTTTTGAGGCATGTAAGGTCATGGTTGGACCTAGCACCTACTTCAAGAAAGACGTACAGATGCGGTACCTAGTGTCAGTATTTCCTCTCATCGAGATGGTGAGCGGTCTTGTGGCGAGCAACCTGAGCAGGCTATAGTGTCACTTTCACAGGACACACAGTTAGTATAGTTGGTATGGTCTGGTTCACACTGGATTGACTCTCTAGGCTGGCAGTGACACGTGGTAGGGATACGAATGGTGGTTTAGTGCACATTGTGGCCAGGTCACCACGCTCAATTTGGAGATAGACTTAGATGGCTGACATTTATGAGCCATTGGGTCATGTTTATCTTCTTCTTCATGTATGGTTGAGCGTCGTCATCTACAATAGCGAGTATATACACACAACATGTCTGCAAAAACCCCTCCACGTTTGAGCCTCGACAACCCATTGTACCTGTGGGTTATGGGCTAGAGCTGAGTGTGTTGTCACGCCAGAGTCTGTTTCGGTTCTTTGAGATAGTCGAGTCCATATGTTTTGCTATGTCTCTGTGTTGATCAGCTGTTATCTATTGTTTTCTTTGTTTTCATCTTGCTTTGAGTTGGACTTCATGCACATTTCACTGAGGAGCACCCACTTTAGAGATCTAGAGAGCACGACAGACTATCCGCACTACAAAAGCATCAGCAACGACAAGGCAATTGAGTGCGATGACGGCTCCTTCTTCTTCGCGGCACATGATCTTTCACGACAAAAGCATTGAGTGGTGAGTGACACACCCCTGCCCCTTTGAGCTTGCTAGGATCTTCTAGTTGTGTGCTTGTAGCCATTCGTGGCTTGCACATGGTGTTTTGGCAAGTCCCCAGTCGTTGACACGTGTGGCAAAGCGCACATTGAGAACCACTTTACTACCTAGGCCACATTACAAAAGCAGTTCTGTTAAGCTTTTAGACCAGGGGACTTCCAAGAGAAGGTTCTAAATGAGTTGGCCAACCTAGTGCTACAGCCGCATGAGACTTTTGTAGAACTCATGACAAGGACAAAGTCTCTGGTCGCATATGGTGTCTTCGGGTGTAGAGAATGCCAAAAAAGGCCAAAAGGGGGTGTCCTTGAGTGCTAAAAATCTCGAGCAAACCATATTTGTGTATAAAAAATGCTCCATGCATGAACAAGATATGTTGTTCACATGAGAAAATGATGCACATTATTAAATGAAAACAATCACTTGTAATAAGTTCACTATGCAACATGCCTTACCATGTAATGTGTGATGTTATTTTCACCCCAAGCAAGGGTAAAGACCTTGGTGAAATCAACCAACATTTCTTAAAATGATTGTCTTTGCTCCTCTATTGTGTTGGTAAGACCCATAAGCTTGACCATTTTATCAAAAGTTGCCAAAAGTTGCCCAAACTTGCTTGTGCTTGTTTGCAAGCTTGCCATTTGAGTCATTGTAAGTAGTAGCTTTGGATAATTCCTTCTAGAGTTCCCAAAGGTTGGATGCCTTGTGGTTGGAGTTGTTTAGAGCATCATGTCCGCTTGGGTTTCTTTGGGTTGCCTTCTTCAAAAAGTGTCTGGTTTTTGTCCATTCATTGACACTTGTTGGGCAATCTCATGGGCCTTCCCTGTGTTCTTTGCAGCAACAATTGATACATTTACACCGTGACATCCAATGGAATTGAGAAATGCCTCCTCCCTTTTGATCGCCTCTAGGGACTTTTTGAATGGTTTCATTGTAAAAGCATAGTCAATATGGAACTTCAATAGCCTATCAACCCCTATCAAAAATGCACATGAATGCGTGTAATGTATGAAAATGTATATTAGATAGAGAAAATGGAAATATTAGATTTCAAGCCTTGTCATTTTGTGCACAATCTCAGGCATTGAGCATGGGGCATCTCAAAACACATGCTTTCCATTCTCTAACTTCATCTCCGACATCAAGATTGTGCAATGCTTCGCCTCCATCCTCTTACCATGGAATCATTGAACTACACTTTACAAAATTCTTTTGTGTTTTTTGTCTGTTAGGTTTGTACCCCCAAGTGCAAAATGGACAAGGAAATAGAGAAGAAGCCCCTTGTTTGCAGATGTTTTAAAGCTTCAAAATGTAAATTAAAATAATTTTTGTTAAAAAAATTTTCAAAAATAGTAAGTTTTTGATCACCCGACCCATCCAGATTTGACAGTCTCGAAAAACTACACCCGTACCCCGAATTTGAAAAAATGCATTTTCGAACCCCGGGGGCTGCTAAATATGGCAGGTACTCGGACCAGTACGCCTTAGTTAGGGCTTGGTATAGAAACTTTTGGCATCAAATTCCGACTCGTATGACCCGTTTTAGCCTAAAACCAAATTTTTTCAAAAATTATCCGGGGAGACACCAGGGCTCAAGGCTGTGTGGGAACAGGTTCCAGGCCACTCACAGCCAGCTTTAGCAGCTAGGGGGCGCCCTCTTGCATTGTGGGAGTTGTAGGGAAGTTTCCAAGCTAGAGAGTGGGTGTGAGAGCCAGTTAAACTGACCAACTGGACACTTGGTGGGTAGGCAACTAGAGTTGCCAATGCATTAAATGAGTGCTCACTCAGATGCTTATAGCAACCCAGATCCATTTTCATCCTTGAGGATCCTATTTAAATGTGTGCTCACACACACACACCGTACGTAAGCACTTCAACTTACAACCTGATTGGTTCTCAACAAGAGCCAACCATTGCTTAAATATATCAAACACCATATCCTTCTTACGAATGGGGTATGCCCATACCTTCCTGCTAGCATCATCAATGAACATAACAAAGTACATAGCACCTCCAAGAGAAGCATTGGGCATCGGCCCACATACATCACTATGTACCAAAGCTAGCTTTTCCAAAGATCTGTGTGGAACACTCTTCTTATGAGAAGACCGAGCATGTCGACCATAAAGGCAATGCTCACAAAACTCAAAACCACCAAAATCTGAAACGGGAATGTAATCCGTACGTGCCAACAACTTCAAACCTCTCAGTGACATATGCCCCAAACGCTGATGCCATAAAGAAGCAGGAGGTTGCTCAGTGATCCCCACAATGTGATCAGCCACACTAGCTACAGAAAGGGAATACAACGTATTCCTCTTAGCACCTTTAACAAAAACAAGGCTGCCCTTAGTGAGCTTCCAACTTCCGTCACCAAAAGATACATTGAAACCAAGTGAATCCATCTTGAATGTCCTTGTCCCCTTACCCTGCACAACATTAGCCTTAATTTCTAAAATTTAGGATTTCTTACAAGGCCCATGCAAAGTACATATTATTCCTAAGGACAACCAGGAGAATTTATGGTCAAGGAATGGGTGGAGAAGGCTCTCTTCCCAAGACTTCTTAGCAAAAGCTCTAAGAGAGTCTGAAGCCACTCTAGAGGAGTTTTTTGTGGCTGCTACTCAGATAAAAGGGGCTAGGAAGTTGTTCATCGACTCCCCTCATGTAGATGTCACCTCTGTATCACAATGAAAATGGAAATTTAGTTGATGATATTTCTCAATTTGCAAAGGTTAAGCATGGTTTACATGCTGAAGTTTATGTACATAGAGAAGGCATTAGGAAAAATATGAAGCCTCTAGGGGTCCTTTGGGATTAAGGTTAATTAGAGGCCAGCCAATGAGAAGAGGATGGTGGACACACTCTATGCCCTCAAAAATGTAGGGGGACAAAGTAGTCTTACACTTCTTAAATGGGCTCTTACCTAGTGAGAAGGTGGGGGGGGGGGGGCATATGGAACCTCCAACTTCCCTCCTTTTTGATCCGGTTTAGAAAAAATCCCAAAAATTTGAAAATTTTCAAAATTTTCAAAAATCAAATTTCATCTTCTTAAAACCTCCCTAAAACTATTTTATGGTCAATAAAGCATTTTTTGACTTCAAAAAGTCAAAACGTGCACCCAAAAACCCTAAAATTCAAATTTTAAAAAAAACTTTTGAAAAATCTTTTTTTCTTATCCAGAGCTCCCCCAAAAGTAGTTCTTAGGCAAAAAGTGATTTTCTCTCTCTAGAATCCCCCCTTTTCCAACCCCTCCTTGGTTGCAACCATCACACTCATCCTCTACTCCAACACTCTCTCTCTCTCTCTACACCATCTCCATTGTTGCAGCAAGGAAGCTCCTCTCTCCTCCCCTACCACCTTCCATTGCCACACCAAGCAAAAGTTATCCACCTTCTCCTCCCATTGCCACACCAAGCAAGGGTTATCCACCTTCTCCTCCCATTGCCACAAGGGTTATCCACCTTCTCATATCACTTTATCCTCTGTACATTGTAGCAACAAGCAAGGTCCTTCTCCTTCTCCTAGTTTTCTTTGCTCAACCATGGCCAACTCTACTTCGCAAAGGCGGCCAAAGGATGAGGTCACAGCACTTGCATGCCACAACACTAGAGGTGTAGATGATGAGTGGGTGCCACAAGAGTTCACCAAAGGTGCTTGGGTATACGTGCAACCATCTGCTATTGGCCCTCATTGTGTGTGGAATCGTGCAAACTTGGATCTTCATTGGAAAGGAAAGCTCCTTGGCTTCAAGAACCGCAAAGACAAGGGGACCGTAGCCATTGTGCAACATGTTTTCTCAATGTCAACCATGCATTTGCAACAACCAGCTCGATTTCCAACACATTGTAAGTACATGTTTTGAGAATACAAAGCTAGGTGTGAAATCACAGTGTAATGTTATTATGGATTCATACTTAAGATTTGTCATGCATTTATAGTCATATTTCCATCCATGTTGGTGGAGGAGCAGCCACTACATAGTCTCTCCGGCACATTCAATGTTATACATGCGGATATTGGAGCAATAATGTTCCCACATCTTTGCCCAACCAAACTTGTTCAAAGAAGGATTTTCTTCTATTCTCACTCCTATATTGTCCCTACTTCTACACAAGCGTTTGGAACGCTTGAACCTATCAAAGTAACTTCCTTATTAAGTATGGAGTGGCCGGTGCCAAATTTATGGTCGGTAGCATCTTTCAAGCAAAAGATGATAATGGATGTCCAAAACTCTTTGAAATACTCTAAAGCTTCTAGGTCTGTGGGCTTGAGTTGGTGTTTTCCTATTCATTGTTTTGTGCACATTTTTAAAGAGTTTGGATTTATGGAGACTACCACAATGCTTGTATTTAAAGATGCGCATTACGAGGAATTAGGAAGGCTTTTAGAAGAGGACTGGGGTTTTGTGGAGGGCATGCACAACGGGGACCGGTACCATTGTAAGGTTGGAGCTTCAGGTATTGGAATGCGCTATTTGAAATCCCGCACCTCCTTGTACATACGATTTCACTATGATCGTTGGATGTGCAAGCTTGGAGTGTGGACTCCCTTACAGAGTGTAGACGGCGCTATTGCAAGCTTTGACATTGCAGTGAAGATGCCCAACGATGCTTTGGAGGCAGTCCAAGTGAACAAGCATTGGACTCTCATTAATGTTCGAGAACATCTGGTTATTATGGGTTTTGAGGCCCTTCAACAAGCACAATTTCGTTTACAAGGTCACAAGGTGAGAATCCTTCCACCACATTTTCAATACATCATGGTTTGTCTATCATTGGATGCTTATTGTAATGAATGTCCGCAGATTGGGAAGAGAATGGAAGACAAACTGAAGGTCGAGGAGGACTGGGGGATGGATGGAACTATACTATCGATCTTATAACTTTGTAACTCTTGCAATTTTTAAACTGATCCCCGCTGTAATCAACATGATTTGCTTCGGCAAATCATGCCTTTGAATATAATTTTTTGCATTGGGATGAGAAATCAAATTTTGGTGAAAGTGCCTTTTTTTTTAATGTCTTAAAAAAGGGGTCCATTATAAAAGGGGGGCCACCTAACTCATTCACTATTTTCACTTTTGCAACTCTTGAGCTCCTCCACTCTCTGTCTACACCCCAGGCTAGACATGGATGCTTCCACAGCCTCTGCATCTGCAGCCACATCCACCCCTTTTTCACGCTTCATCCTCTTCCTCGAGGACACCAAATACAAAGGGAAGTTGGACCTCCACACCTTTTTTACTCGTCTCCCTAACCTTGATGCCACAGTTGCCCTTCACATGGATGCATTTGCCGAGATTTTTGCGTTCATGGAGGAGCAAATCATAAAATATTCTGTATCTATCCCCCCACATGCAGGGATCTGGGTGCCTTGCGATCTTTTGCGCTATATACACAAAGGTGATCGCCCATTCTCCAAGCGGTTGCAACGATTCCAAGAAATTGCAACCGATGCAGGCCATTACTTGGACGAGCAAGCCCCAGGGGTGTCAGCGCTCAAGAAGCACAAGTTGGGGGTGGAGTACCTTTCTCGGCTCGCAACATTTATCTTCTTGGTGATCGAGGAACCTGATTTGGAGGAGCTTCGCTTACCACACCTTCAGGTTGGGTCCTTTATCAAGGACACCAAGGAGCAGCAGGTTATCCCCATGAACCCTACAGCGGAAGGAAAGGCACACCGACTCGAGTACCCTAGGGGTCTTGCGGAACTGGTTGAGAAATCCATAGTTGCAGCTGGCCCTAGTGACAATCCAGTGCCACTACCACTGACGGATGTGGCTATCCCAGAGGTAGAAATCAGCCGCTTCTCCTCAGTGTTAGTGGATGGGGAGGAGTATGTGTTCCTGCATGATTTGGAGAAAGCATTTGGCCTGCGCATGGATGAATTCTTGAGTGTGCTATGCAACAACACCAAATGTCCCTTAGATAATACGCCAGATGCCCTAGAAAGCAAGCTCTTTCCAGATGGGGACTCTGTTGCTGACACTATTGCAGTTGCATGTGCGGAGGTCCTTGCAGCAGAGCAGTTTCACGTGGCTAATGAAGAATTCCAAGCCACGCAAGCCAAGGTTGAGGCTGCTAGGATGCCTATGCCATTATGCAACCTCCCATATGATGATCCAAAGGTCGTATCTATGGTGCATGGGAGCATTGACTTGGATGCAAAGGGAAACAAGGAGGAGGAATACAAGGAGCAGGAGGTAAACTGTATCCTAAATTTCATGTTACTATTTTATCCTTCATTGTCTTTTTTCTCAACCTTCATCGGTTTATGACAGGATGTCGTGGAGGTTGATGATTTTGCTGCAAGGACGGGTGGCAAGCGGACGGGCTTTGGACCTCAAGCTTCCCTTGTGCATTACCCAGGACAACTCCCCCCTGGCTATGTGGCCATTATCCATAATGAATTTACTCCCCAAGCCCATTTTATGACTTGGTCATTAAAATCTTTGAGCAAGTTTTTGTGTTTGAGCACCATTGCTCAAACTGCGCATCAAGTGTTCCTAGTGCGTAGATCCCTTGTATGCACATCATTTGGCACTGGCTTTCGTGGTAAAGTGCTTGCCCAGATAGGGATACATGCTTCCATTGGCCAGCATATATGCACACTCAAGGACACTAGAAAAGATGAAATCAATTATGAAATGAAGTTTCCAGCACACTATCACCTGCTTTAGCTCTACCTAGTACACCCCTGCACCAAAAAGTCCAATTACATTGCACATTTGAAAAATCCAAATTAATGTTGCATAGACACTTGGTTTCACAATATGTTTTTTTTTTTAATATCCTATAGGGAATTCAAAGCTTGAAATGGCCAAAAAAGGGTGTCCACAAGGATCCATGTAAAATAATGTTGCAAAACCAATAGGTTTTAGTAAAGTTGTGCTTTTTAAGTACCCTTGGGGGTAGATAAGCCTACAAAGGGCAAAAAAAAGCCTGGCCACAAGGGCGCGCAAATGGCCCATCCAAAACTGATGGATGGGCCATTTGCGCGCCCTTGTGGCCAGGCTTTTTATTGCCCCTTATAGGCTTATCTACCCCCAAGGGTGCTTAAAAAGCACAAATTTACTGAAATTGACTGAAATTACAAAGTCATTTCATTACAAAGATAGTAGACACAGTAGACACAACTATTGATCATATTGTCATTGGAAAGTTCAATCATTACAAAGATAAGGGTGTGCAATACAAAAACAGGGGTAACTTCGGCTAATGCTCGAAGTCTCGTCGCAGTCGACGTGCAAGCTGCATATCTTTTGGTTGTATTGTCACTCGCTTTGCATGTATGGCGCATAGGTTGGTGTCTTCCAACACCGAAATGATGTGGGCCTCTGCAGCTTCTTGAATAGCCTCCAGCGCTATTGCTTGCATTCTATACTGATTTGCATAGCTTTGAAGCACCTCCTTCACAGTGCGAGCAAAGGGGGCGCGTCGAATCAAAAGCTCCGTCGTCTTCTGGTAGTGGCGGATTTCTGCAAATGCCCTTGCTATTTTTCGGCGCCGCTGCGGTTATCTTGGGGGCACTTGCATATTTCCTGGCGGGCGGCATTTAGGCTTCTTGAAAAACTTAGACTTGCGCCTGTTTACATGCTTAGGGGTTGGTTCTGCAGCCTCTTCTGATTCTTCCTCTTCCCTTGGCTGCCGATCTTGTTGTGTGGGGAGAGCTCCCTGGCCTCCAGGCAATGTCTTCCCCCCACCGGACACCCGGTGTGTGCGCGGTATTTTTTCTCATAGCCATGGTGGCTCACTCTCTGATTCAGTGTCTGTATGGACCACTCGAGTCGTGGATGGTCCTGCTTGTGATTGGTGGCGCGACGGCTTCTCCCTATCGGACTCTGTTGTTTGCTGGCCCTCTTCCTCTCTCCAACGCTGGGCACGTTGCTTCATTCTCCTTCTAGGTGTTATATCTTGAGGAGGTGGAGATTCAACAGTCCTCGATGACTCTCGTGCCCTACCACCATGCCCACTACCAGATGAGTTCCTGGAACGGCCAGGCGTTCGTGGCCGTTTTCTTGTGCCTTGGGATATGGTTCTACCCACAACTGAACAATTCTTTCACCTCCTTATCAGAGACAATATTCAAATTTTTAGTGTATACATGCCATCCAAAATTATCAAACTCTTTACAAAATTTCTTGAATTCATAGCACTTACATTTAGGGTAAGCTCAGAAGTGAGGAATTTCTTAGAGTTGACAAAGTTCTTCAGTGTGGATTGTACTTCCATCCAATCATGATGTACTGCAACATACGATCACTTCCAAAGATAGACTTAAAAACATGGTTGAAGATTGATTTGGGAGGAAAAAAAATCTGAAATTTTGTTAACAAAAAGGCAATGAACAATCCTTGCTATATTCTTGTCCACTTTTAGCAAAACACGCTTTCCAGTAGGTGTAGTACTCATTTGAAAATTGCAAAGGATCATAAGTTAAACATTTGGCGAACTAAGAGGATTTTTCCTCTCCCTCTTACAAAGATTTTAGATTTCCATTTCCCCTCTGAGAAGTCGAGAAGAGGAGAGGGAGTCAACAAGTAAGTTACAGACTGAGATCCTACACTAGACAGTAGTGGTCTCTTCAGAGAGGGGGGTCTTCAAGCTCTAAGGAGGTCTTCAGAAGTGAAAGTATATGTTTTATCCCTTTATTGTGCTAATATTTGAGAGAAATATCCCAGGATCATCATTTTTTAGCTCATTCAAAATGTTATACATACAAGTCCTAAAGTGTAAATATGCTATATGTGCCCTGACAATCTCTCGGGCTTGTCCACCAAGCCCAGTGCAGATCAAGGGGAGGTAGTACTCCTTTGCCTGAGTTGAAAATAGGTCAAAGAGGTCGTTCTTGCATTGAATGGCATTTTGGCTGCCTCTAGCACCACTTCCAAGTCCCATAGCTTCAACAGTGTGCACACTGAGTGGTCAAACCGGAGAATTTGCTTTCATAGTTTGCCTTGGGATCTAGTGCCTTGCAAGCGCACTTGATGTATGGCTTGTAAATGTTCCAAATTTCTCCATAGTAGAAATCATTGTTCTGTTTGTCAAAGGTCATGGTACACCTTTTATTGCACACCTTTTAGAGTTCAAAAAATTCATACTGGAAGGAGCCTTGATCAATTCTCCTTTGTCCAAGTATTGCTTTCCTTTGATAATGTCCAGCTTGCAATCTCCACTGGTGGAATCTAGGAGTCCTGCAAGGTATATCCAAGTATCTATGGAAATAGGGGCCAAAAAAAATTTATTATGAATTTCCCACAACTAGTGTTGATGTGCCATGCCTTCTATTTCAATCTGTCTTGATAGCAGAAAGGGGAAGATCTTAGAGACCCTAGTGATGAGGTCCATCAAAGACTCTTTACTGGTAGAGCAAAGTCGTGCTTGAAATCCTTTGATTGCTTCCACAATTGTTGGATTGTGAAAGAACAATCCTTTGGGGGTTATCTCTGATACGGGTTTTTGAGAGGGGGGGAAAGCTATTGTAAGCCCGCATAGCTTCCTGAGGTAGTTGGAAATCACAACACCTAAAGAAGAAAACTACACCAAGTCATCTTTGTGCCCTTATTTCATGGCTTTCAGGTTGTCAATCCTGCTTTGTAGGCATCTCATACATTCCTTTTTATTTGCATCAAGGTTGGCCTCCACCAGGTGCCAGTCATTGAAGGAAAGTAAATGTGTGATAGAGTCATGTGAGGAATTCTCTAAAAAATTTGAGCTATCATTCAAGAGGAGTATTGCCTCAGGTTTAGAGATCCTTTTTATCACAAGAAGGGAGGCAGCTTGAGGGGTTGGGTTGTCCCCAGTAGATATCAAGGCCATCTG